>NW_018221456.1:9696-60754 GCF_001263595.1 Phalaenopsis equestris
AAAAGAACTTTCAAAACTTGCCAATATTTTCAGGACTCTTTTCTTAGTCCTCTCTTCTTTCTTTTATAGTTTTCCAAGAGGTGTCTTGGGATCTCTTCAAAATGTGTCTTGATTCGATGTATTTGTCCAAGAGACGCATCCTTTCAAGTTAATTTTCGTCCATTGTGGTTACAATCACCTATTAAGCCAATGGGTGCCTCAAAAATCTCTTCGAAATTCGTGAAAACTGATTTTACTTGTCTAGTAACTACCATTGACGCTTATACGCGGCCTTCTCTATTTTAACTGACGCTTAAGCACCGGATCTAGCACTTAGGCGCCAAAACTCTTTTGCACAATTTTTCACATTTTTGCTCCAAATTTGATCTTTTTTCACTCCTTTAAGCATTTTTTTCCATTTTTACTTATATCTGCAAGAAAAATACAAAAATACCTTCCATTAAAGCGTAATATCTCAAAAATAGGTATAAAAATGTATCTAAAAGCACTATATATTTTAGGTGTATCACTAGGATATCGTAGAAATGGAAACACTAGAAGCAAGAGAGATGTTATGAAATTGTGATACCGACGAACTCGGAGCAGCGGTGTCCAGTTGGGATTTCAAAGAAAGAGACGTACTGTCAGCCTATCTGAAGAAAGTGCAGTTCTCTTGTCTTTGTTTCCACCACGGGCACCTGTAAAATTGCCTCTCGTAGCTATGTGACTGGCATGATGTGAGTAGCAAGGTCGGAAGCCCGCATCGACACATCACTTGCCCGGACTTCCCTGAATATCTGGAACTCATTGTTCTGCAGTTAATAAAAAGAGAATAAATTAGTAAAAAAATTAATGAATATGCTCAAAATATACTTACCCAAGTATGAAGAAGCCAACCAATTTCAAGAGTATGAATTTGTGTGCTTAGAGGGCATTGACTTTACAAAGTCTATGATCACAAATCATCTCACCATGCGCAGGCCTTGAAGAACTTGCTTTGAACATGGAGATGAAGATGATGTTAACATCATGAGCCTAATATTGAAATTCTTGAACCCGCTTCACACAATTTGCATGTGAGAGAGATTACTGACATGTTTGGATTTACAGGATTATCAGAATATCCGCAAAACAAAGTTTGTGACAATAGAAAATCAAATCTTCATTATTTTTCCCATATTTTCCTTTTGTGATGATTGAGCCTTTAAGTCATCAAGGACCTTGACACATAATAGTACATTGTATAACTTCATGGCTTGGAAGCATAAGAATTAAAGCATTCTCAGCAAGTTGTGACCAATATTTATTAAATAAACTAAAACCAAAACATTTATTAAGGAACTAAAACCACAAAATTTTCAAATAAACCAAGAACAAAGGTGACCAACCAATTAGAAGAAGATTGAGTAGTTAGAAGCGTAGATTTTCTCATTCCCTAAGTGGTATGGCCATATTTTGCAAATCCAATAGCATTCTCTAACTCAATCTGCAATGGTACCGCAACACCTTCTTCAACTCTTGTGACCACCTCCACGTTCACACTTCTATTATGATAGCTAGACTTGTGGGCATCACAAAATTGCAATAGCCTTTCTCATACCTCAAAACTTTCAGATTTCGAGGGATTTATGGCCTTCGGTCATAACTTGAGCAACAACTCCCTTGAACATAATATCCAATTTATCTTCCAATTTCGGCTCAATTCTCACAACATAAATTTTTTGCAATTGGGACTGCCTACAACAAGAAAGAGGGAGGGGTGTGAGCATATTAGACAAAATAGAAGTATAAAGGTTAATTAAATGAGGAGTTCGTAGAGATACAATTACTACCTCTAACTTCTCAGTCCACCATTCCTCTAAAGCATCCACGGTGCGCTTGACAGGATCCCAACCCAATCCCGTCGATCCCCGTTTAAGTTCCTTCCATAATATCCACTCCTTCTTTAGCTGATCCCACTTGTTCTTGAATTTCGATCTATCGTACTCCCGCCGTGTCATTTCTTTAAATTCTTTGGAAATATTCTACCACCCTTCTTTATTAAAGTAGATGGTAAGTTTATTTCCAAGTTCAATCTCCTTAATACATAGATTGCAGAAAACGTATGTCACATCCTTGTGCCACATTGTTGATGTAGCCCCTTATTTGTTTTTACTCATAATGCAACTAATGACACAAATAGATCAAATAGTGCAATAACATTGAAAGTAAAATAATGTATCAAGAGGAATAATGACAAATATAAAGATGAACACAAATATAAAGATGTAAACAAATCTTAAAAAGTTTACCATCATCTAACCATAAAGTTCAATCTTGCTCACTTAAAATTCATTTAAACTGTAATCTAACAAAAACTCAACGAGCCTTGGAAATTTATCTAAACTATCATCTAAAATATTACAAACTATATTCTAAACTTAAAATTCATCTGAACTATCATCTAAACAAATACAACGAGCCTAAGGAATTATCCTAAAGCTTCCAATAAGAATAACATATATAAGATCCTTAATAAAAAAATAATGTCCACATTTCAGATATATAAGGTCCTTAATAATAAAACGATGTCCACATTTCAAATATATAAGATCCTTAATAACATATATTATACTAAAACAAGGTGTAAAACTAGTTCAAATTTATGTTTAACATTTTAGGCATTTGCTTGCTTAAAAAATACCCTGCATAGTTCAAATTTCTGCGATTTATTTCTCAAGGGATTTCGTGCTTTCCAGGTCATGGAAAATGACTTTTGAGAGTCCTCTCAATGCATGCATTTCTTTTGCCCTAAATAATTTTTGATCCAATGAATGTTGTTTCTAACCAAAACCTATAACTCTTTATCTACATCAAAAACTTTGTGTCCACGGAAAAGTGTACAACAGAGCAGAAGAGCGGCAGAGGAGCGAGGAGGAAAAAAAAACAAATGTTACATGTGAGAAAAATTGACGGAGATGGAGGGAGACACGGATCGAAAATTGCCGGAGATGGAGGGATGGAGGGAGACACAGATTGATTACCGGAGATGGAGGGAGATGCGGATCCCTGTGCAGGATCAGAGAGGAGTCGATGTCGCTGCTTGTTGTGAAATTAGGGCAGAGGAGCGAGCGAGGGCAACTACAGTCTTTCAACACTATTAAACGCGGATCGCAGGCTCCTACCCACAATCCGCGTCCAGTGGTAAAATGAAAAAGGAGTTTTATAAAAAACTCCTAAAAAATGATATTCAAATAGAAGATGGCGTTTTGATAATGTCACCTCTACAAATAAGCTGTCCCAAAAGCAGCCTCAGCCACGAAAAATTATTCCATACGGATCGGATGTCCCGATGTATTTCGGTGGGCCCCACCTAATTTTTTTTATAAAACAAAATGAAAATAATCTTGATTGTAGATCACCTTACATGTCCGTACTCGTGATTGAACGTTCTACCGGTCACTCGCCTGCGCGCGGCCAGCTCGACCTCGCCTTCTTCTTCGACGACAAAGGCCCGGAAAACTGAGTGCGAAACCCTGCCGATTTCGGGACAAAATTGCATATCCGTATCGCATAAATCACCGTGCATTGGAAGCAAAAATAAAAATAATCTTGATTGTAGATCACCTTACATGTTGATTGAACGTTCTACCGGTCTACTCGCCTGCGCGCGGCCAGCTCGACCTCGCCTTCTTCTTCGACGACAAAGGCCCGGAAAACTGAGTGCGAAACCCTGCCGATTTCGGGACAAAATTGCATATCCGTATCGCATAAATCACCGTGCATTGGAAGCTCCCTTCGCCGGACCATGAACCGGGCGGAGGCGCAGGCTGCCCCGTCGAATGGCTGCGTCCAGAAGCGAACTGCGGCGACTCCTCCATCGAGCGACAGGAAGTACAAATCCATGGAGGAAATAATGAGGAAGGCGAAGCCCTCCTCTCCCGTCACCGAAGACTATTATTCCGATGTCCTTTGTCAGCAATGCCGGTTAGGCGAGGAGGAAGATAAGATCATCCTTTGCGATCGATGTGACATGGGATACCATCTTTATTGCCTCCGTCCGATCGTTCCAAGGGTTCCAACGGGGCACTGGTTTTGCCCTAGCTGCAAAAACGAAGAGACAGTTAGACGTATGTACATTCTAGGCGTGTTCTTTTAGATGTTGGTATTTGGCTTTAATGTTAGATTGCTAGGAGTTCTGATTTCTAGCTCTTGGGGCATCTCAGAATTCCCCCTCATGCAGAAGTCGATCGTCAATTTCTTTCGGATTCGTAAGTGTACAAATGAGCCGCCTAAGGAGAATTGTGGACCCTGGCATGGTGGTCAGTGTCAATTGTTATATATTCTTTTACTTTATCCAACTGTTCTTTTGGGCAGATAAGTAGAAATTTGATCATGCTGGGTTTTGTTTTAAATCGAGCTGAATTTACAAAATCTTGCAAATTCTAGAAGTAATTTCATTGTTAAATCATTAAAATAATTGGCATGATAACTATTAAATCTGCTGGTAAACTGTTTGCATGTTATGATTAGAATTTTGGATTTAATGGATATGAGATTTAACCAGTAACTTGATAGGATGATTGATATGTTGTTGTTAAGCTTTAACTGATAAAATATAGTAAAAAGACAACATGCGGATAAACAAAGTAATATAACTGATTCTATCTAGAAAATGGTCAATACAACGTTTAAGAATTATTATTTTAAAGAAGAATCAACGAATCACTTGATTAACAGTACAAGCAGACGTTAACAAATGAATTTAATATAATGATTAACATATAAAAGCATCGCTGACAAGACAATGAAACTGTTAGTAGAATCCAACATACATTTCCGAGTGCAAATTCTAAAAATTAAATTTCCAGAGAAGATAGTGTGCCAGGTAACTAAAAAAATAAAAAATTGAAGAGGAACAAAGAAATTTGATACTCTATGCCAATAACACTGAACATTATGCATCTTATTTTTTTCAAGTATGACATATGATACAAACTAAGAGGCGGCAGAACTTTCTCATGGGCGCCCCCACATGATGTACAAGGATCTACTTCCATTAACGTTTGAATTGCTTATTATAAGGAGTAATAAAGTCTCGGCAAAGAGAGCATAATATGGCATATCTATTTTAAATGATAACAGAGAATAATTATTTTATATGTAGAGTTAATAAATCTTAACATATGTGTAACATAATATTAAAGCTTGTAAGATGAGTAAGGCTTGATGAAAATAAAACTGAAAGATTAAGAGGCAATTTCTGCTGATGTAATGGCATGAGAAGCTGCATTCAAGTAGAACTATGTCATTGCAGCTTCTTTTTTTTTTTCTTGCACTCGATTCTCAATTTCCATCTATCATGATAATAAGGCTTGGTGAAATCAACCAAATTCTTTGAACGCCTGTTAGTGCGGTAAAGCTATTGTAACTTAAGATGTTTGAATCAGTGATTTGTATATTTTGACATCTTATTTTCATTGGAAACCCACTCATCTAAAGTCTTGCATGCTCGGGCCTTGTGTTTGGCCCAACCACTAGTCAACTCCTTTTAGCCAGAAATTCTAACATGTGAGACCTAATGCCTTCCTTTCTCGAGACATATCATTTTAGAACACTCAGCTCTTCATAGCACATCTATCCACTATAATGATTGAAAGGGTGTGCCATCGCATTGCTCACATCTATAAGCGCATGCCACACCAAACATTTAATAGATTCCACACTATTGAAGCAACTTGTTGAAACCAACTCTTTATATTTTTTTCTCTGATTTTAATCATTCCCTTTCGTGTTTAGGAGAGGTTTTAAACCCTATAATTTCTTATTATAATAGTGGAAATTTTCCCCCTTCACAAAATGGACATAACCTACAAAGATGAACCACTATAAACCCTTTTGCATCCTTATCTTAATGATGAAATCCTCTTCTATCAGTGTCTCCCCCATCTAGCCCCTCTCCTCTTGTGAATGAACATAGTTGCTGCAAAGAATTTAACGGATATAAGGGACCAAGGTTTGATAGGTGTGGAAGATGAAATTTTATTTTACTTGAGATGTTGAAAAGATGAAGATTAATTTTGCGAAGTGATTCCTAGAGATTAGGAAATATATTATAAGTAGAGTTACACTATAGAGAGACAAAGTTTGATGCTAAAGAAAAATGAGCCTGTTTCAAAACTTAGAACTACTGCAAATAATTATTTTTCGCTCTACAAAAATGTTAGCTTAAATCTTTATTTTTCTTTATATTATTTTTCTTGCATGATTGGCCATTAACAAATCCATGTGATGTATTTTCCAAATCATTTGAATATTTTTTATAAAGAGCATTATACGGCTCCCAATTTATTGCAAGAAAAAGAAATTACAAAAGTAGGCAAGGAACCAAGAACCTAAAACCCTAAACAACTCACCCAAAAAATGAAAAAGGTTCCTTCCCTGAAAAAAAGAAAACACAACTCACACACACAACACAAAAAGAAACAAGAAAGAGCAACAACAACCGAAACAAAAATTAAAGAAGATCCTTCGAAGACAGTGACAAAAGCTCATCCGGAATCAACTTACTGATAAAAGGATAATGAGAATGCAAGCTAGTCCAGTGAGCAACCTATTACCATCCCTCTTAACATGTGACCAAACAATATTCAAATTCTTAGATAGATCTTTAATTTTCTTTAGTTACAGAAGAATGCTCCAATGAACAATGTTGAACCTGCAACACCTCCAAAGAATAAGAGAATCTACTTCAAAAACAAGATTAGTCCATCCCAATTTCCTGGCAACCCAAAGACTAAATACTATAGTATCGGCTTCCGCCGCTAAAGCACAGAAACAGGAACAACTTGGGCTGCAATCCAGCAAATAATAGATCCTACAAAGTCACAACATATACCACCAACACTAGCAGAATCAACCTTCCAACATCCATCTGTATTAATCTTAATAAAAGACGCAGAAGGCTTACTCCAAACCACTCGAGAGTAAATTCATATTCTGAAAAAGAGCAGTAATTCAAGAATTGAACATGCCTTTATCCCTTTGAAAGACAAACTATTTTTAGATAATTAAGAATCATATCCACAATATTCATACTATTAGGCAACACATCATTATATTTTGCGTTGTTCCTGGTAAAGCATATAAACCATAGGACAACCGAAGGCACATTGTGGAAAAAAGCATTAACTATTATTCTCCAAACATAAAAAATAGCAGAGATAGAGTTATAAGTATTCAAAGTTCCAGGAATATGAAGTTCATAAGAAATCTGTTCCAGATTTCAATTGCGAACTTACAGCCACCAAAAAGATGAATAATATTTTCCTCATGAGCTTTACAAAGCAAGCAACAAGAAGGGATCCGCAAGCCTCTAAGTTTAAGAATATCATCCGTGGGAATGATATTATGGACAGCTCGCCAAATGAAGAATAATATAGGAGGTTTTAACCAAGGGTTCCAAATCCACTTAAAATTCAACCCCTGAAAGATTTGAAAAAATAGCAAAAATTTTAGAGCAAGAATTACCCGGCTTTCCTTTAATAGTAGAAACATCCTGTTTATCAATGGATATGGGAATAAAAGCAATGAAATTCACATCATTTATATTAAGCATTTGAAGCAACATATCCTCCAACAATTCTCCTGCTAGAAATCATTAACGCGTATGTTAACATCAATCGGACGATCATAATGATCCACAAGAGCACCATCACCCATACAATCATCAAACCAAAAGGAATAATTTCCTTTGCCAAGATCCCAACAAAGATGATTTTCAGTATGCTTAGCCACTTTCAAAATTTCTTTCCAAACATAAGAATCTTTTTTAGAATGAGAGATAGCTAGAGGATGCTTATTGAACAGTACTCAACATGCATCAAAGAGGCCCAAAGAGAACTATTCTTACGAAATCTGTACCACAACTTCATATAATTGATCTTAATAGAATTATAAAAGCTTATAAAACCCAGACCACCTTTATCCTTTATCCAAAAGTGTACAAAGTTTTCTCCGATCTTTCTAATGAATATTAGTTTTACCATTGCCTTCTCAAAGAAATTTATTGAAGAGCATTTCAATTCTTTTAATGAAACCCAAAGGAAAATTCATAACTTCTAAAAAATAAAGAGGAAGAGAGGTAAGAATTCTCTTAAAACGAGCCACTCTCCTCCCAAAGGAGAGAAATTTATTCTCCCAAGAAAGAATTCTGTCCTTGACTTTATCAAACAAGCTTAAACAGTTAGCATTCCGCTTATAGCCTTTATCCAGTGTGAAACTCATGTAAGTCCTCTGTCTCTAGTTCTTCCCCCGTCTCTAGTTCGTGGAAGGGTGCCAACTAACAAATTGGTATGGTGCGTACCATTACCCGAAGTAACCAAAGTATCATCCATCAGATTTATGAGCTCAAGCATGTCTCCATTCTTCTTCTTCCTCCTGGATGTATAGAACTGCCATTCCTCATCCGAGGATTGACTCAATTGATCAATGGATTGGTCCAAATGTGCCTGGACAGCTGTAGGACGTTGCACGTCTTGATCTCCCTGAGTCTGAGTAGCATTGGCATCTTTCTGGACCTGATGAGGCGGTAGTGAAACAACAGAGGTATTTTCACCTGTAATATTAGTGATAGGTTCTAGGGCAGACGGTGTTTGAAGAATCTCCCTCGACTCCATGATAGGAAATTTCGAAGATGGGGGAGCTACAACAATGTGTGGAGACTGAATGATTGATATATTGCTTTGCGGGAATAGTAACATCTTCAGGTGTATTCTTTTGATGATCGATAGTGTCAATAACTTGGAGCTGATCAAGAGGAATTTGAATCACTGCCTCTAGCGGAACACTTTATTTTTTTGTCTGAGGTGGGGATGTAGATGATGACATATGTAAATGATGATATTGAGAACTGGAGTGACCAAACATACGACAATTCGAACAATACGAAGGAAAAAACTCAATCTCTATCTTCTGCCAATATTCATGATGCTGTGTGCCCAACCATATTTTCTCAAAAGTGGAAGCAATAATGTCTCTTTCAACAAGTACTGTGACTTCAATTGGACGAGAAAAATTAAAAGTAGGAATATCCTTCTTGTGTGGCTTAACATAAGCTGAAGCAATATAATACAACACATTTTGAGAAAAATAATGAAATTTTAGACCAGGAAGGCGAATCCAAACTGGAATGATTGGCGGTTCCGTCTGTGGGTTAAAATCCACAGACCATTTCTGAATCTTCATTGCTCTGTTATCAATCCAGAATATTTTTTAAGCAAATAAGCATGTGTAATCCTCTTTATTATTAATTTGAATAAGAACATGTCTACCATATAATAGTCCAATTTTGCACTCCCCAACAAGGTGCATAAGTTCAAATTCCTTGCGAATAAGCTCCATTTTGGGATGACCATATAAAAATTTCCCAACCAAATTCAGACAACTGCAGGAAGCAAGTTGAATGCCTTCAGCTTCTGTAAAAAAGATGGCAGACTTTTCATTTTTCTTACTAGGTTTCTTGATGTCCTCCCACTCAAACGATGGATGGAAAGAGCACGATTTAGGTGTACCTGAGGTGTGGACACCCGTGAGGGCAGCTGCATACGATCTGTTTGAAGCTATCTTCAAAATAAAGGTGTGGCTTTAAGAAGAAAACATGAAAAAGTGGCATCGACAGAAGAATCTGAAAAGGAGAACACGAGCCGCACTGCAGAAGAGCCGCAGAGCCGAGATGGGAAGCGTAGACCGCAGAAGTTGAAAAGGAGAAACACCGGAAGCCGCACTGCAGAGAGCCGAGACGGGAAGGAGGCGCGAGAGCTGTTTGCGAGACCGGAAGGAGCGGGAGCCGCAGAACTCGCGAGAGACCACAGACCCGAGAACTCTCGCGAGACGGGAAGGACGCGCCGCAGATCGCGAGATGCAGGGAGAATCAGGCGCGAAACGCGAAGGCGCCAACGCCGGAGAAGAGGCAGCGTAACAGTTGCTAGGGTTCGCCATCAGGCGAAACCCTAGCAGAGGCGAGCGAGAAGGAAGACGAAGCCATGCGTTGATGTGATCTGAATTACGTTATATGTATATGTATGTATATGGAGAGTTTGGTGCGATTCTAGGTTTAAATCTTCCTTGAGATGATTTTCTTACTGTTTCTTACTGTTTTGTTGAGTTTTACTGGATGTTTTCGGTTTGGCTCCTCTTTTTGGTGGTTCTCGGGTTGTGATGTTTTAAAAGTTACTGATCTATTGGTTTTCCCATGTTTTTTTGAGACTTAAGTGCTTTACGGGCAAAATGACAACGCAATCGTTTGCCGATGTTTTAAGGGGCAATAAACCAGTTGATACAAGCTCTTTGACGTTTTCTCAAATCTTTCATCATTAAATAGAGTCCGGACCTGTCCGGAATGAGGGTTTTTGAAAAAAGTTAAGGAAGAAAAAAGAAAAACTTGCAAATTTCTTTATTGAGGAGAAAATAGTCAAGCTTGCTGAACCTTTGATGCTTGTTTTGATAGGGAAATTACCTATGGTCATACCAAAATGGAGGTAACCAAAAAGTTCTTTGAAAAGTTAAAACTATTGGGTGAATGGCAGGTAGGGGCACTTGATATTTAGACATATAAGCATCAGTCTGAGCAAAGAAGAGGATTATGCTAGATTACTCATTAAACATTGGTTTGTGGAGGACACTCAAATGAAAGTTTTAAAGTGGACAACAAAATTTGATCTAGCTACTGAACTTCCCATTATTCCAATCTGGATTAAATTCTCTGGATTACGGCTGCACTACTACAATTAGCAGGTGTTGTACTTAATTGGAGCAAATTTTGCTAAACCACTGAACTCAAACACTAGTTGACAACACCTATGTGGCTTCTTACGAACCCAAACCATAGCGGACAGCACCTAGGTGACTTTCTACAAACCAAACCGATAGTGGAGAGCACTTATGTGGCCTCCTACGAACCCAAACAACAATTAGGAAGCCTAAACAAGAATCATAAGGCCTCCTACAGCTCCGGGCAACATCTAGGGAATCCCAACAATTGCTATGAATCACCAAACAACAATTCTAAGCTTCCGGACAACACTCCCTAGCACCAAAAGAGCAGTTTTAAGCTTCTTAACAGCAATTCCTAGCACCAAACAACGGTTTTAAGCTTCTAAACAACAATTCCTAGCACCAAACAGCAATTTTAATCACCAAACAACAACTCTAAGCTTCCAAACAGCACTCCCTAGCACCAAACAACAGTTTTAAGCTTCTAAACAGCAATTCCTAGCACCAAACAACAATTTTAAGCTTCCAAACAGCACCAAACAGTCATCCTAAGCGTCTGAACAACACCAACCAGCCATCTTAAGCTTCCGAACAGCACTGGACAGCCATCTTAAGCTTCCGAACAACACCAAACAACAATCCTAATTTCTCGAGGACTCCAAACAGCCATTTTACACTTCCAAACAGCAACTTGGGATTTAACCAGCCATCCTAAGCTTCCGAACAACTCCAAACAGCCATTCTAGGCTTCCTAACAGCATCAAACAACAATCCTAAGTTCTCGACAACTCCAAACAGCTATTTTACACTTCCAAACAACAACCTATAGCTCTCAATGACTCCAAACAGTCATTTTACACTTCCAAACAACAACTTGGGCATTTCCTACAGCATCCTACAGCGATCGGCAACTCCAAACAGCAACTTAGACACTTCCTACAGCTTCCTACCACGATCGGCAACCTCAAACAACACTTATACAACCATTTTTTAGCCCAAAAAGCACTAAACAACAGCCTATAGCACCTGTAAGCTTTCAAACAACACTTCCTAGCACTTTCCCAGCTCAAAACAGCATTAAACGACAATCCTATGCTTCCTAAACAGCTCTTTTAGCGAGTCCAAGGCAACATTTTAATCTTTCCGAAACAGTGAACATGCAGCCATAAAAATGGTTATTAAATCCTTTACAAGATCAACAAGAATATCAGGTAGAAAAAGCCCTCAAAGCTTGTCTAAAACAATTAAAAAAAATCATGTCAAATGATGGGAGTGTGGGAGTGTCAAACACAAATCACCCCATGTGTGGGTCCCAAAATAGTGTATAAATCCTAAAGGTGCAAAGATGTGCTTCTCATTAAGCAATGGAAACACTTCTTATGTAGAATTAAGGGTTCGGGTGGTGTAAAGAGAGTTTAAATTTCAGATATGTTAAAATATAAGAGTGGTGTGGTATGCATGTAAATCTTCCTAAAAAAATAACAATTCAGCTAGGCAAGCTCATTTAATAGACAAAAGACTTTATGATTTTGACAAGAAAAGATCCCATAGTGACGGAAGATTTCAATCGTCACCAATCTTTTAATCATGCTTAGTTACTTATCACACTATAATGATATTCTCAACTTACCACTATCGTTTAACTCATAGATAATTACAGAACTTCACATTAGAGTAGAGAATAAATTAGAATCAACCGTTGTGAGATAGTGCTGCGAATCAATGCAGATTAAATGACTTTGAAATGATTCTTAAAGTGCAGATGAGAGAACATAGCGTGCCAATGTAAAATATAAAACGAGTTAAGAAAGATTTACTGGCATACCACTCAGCTCCTATGTAGTTACATATCTAACATCTAGACTTCAAATTGGACATCAGTACCACCTTTCAAGCGTGTCCAACGAAAGGGAGCTGCCAGCAATTGAGCTCCAGGGCATACAAGTTTCAGAATATTATTTAATTAGGAATGAAATGTAATTTACCTGAAAGAAATTGGAGTGGGAAAGTCAAATAAAGGTTAGAACGTACTTAAATCTCGCTTCAAGGCACAACTAGCAGCCTCTCCACAAAAGGAGGACGAATGTGCGACGGGCTGTTCGACTGCGGGAGAGAGGAGTAGAGCCGAACGATTGTTTGATTGCGCGAGGAAGAGAGGAGGCAGAGGGCTTCGATGCAGGAGGTGGCAAACGGGGCTCCTATTCACACGAGATAAAAGGAACGGGGACAGCAGGCGAGCGAGATTCGGTTCACAGAGAGGAGCAGGGGTTCCGGTTCGCAGAGAGGAGAGCAGACGGGAGCGGGAGAAGAAGGTGGAGGCCGATGTAGGTGAGCACGAGAGAGTTTCTGGGCGACCGTTAGAGAATAGTGAGGGGTCGAACTTTGTCGAGAGTGGGGAAGAGGAGTTCGCAGTGCAGAGGGAGTCGAGAACGAGCGAGGGAGAGCGGTGCAGAGGGTGGCGAGGTTGAGTGAGCCCCGGCGGTCTTCGGTTTGTCTGGGAGAAGGATGAGAGGTTGAGCGGTCGAGAGAGCTAGGGAAGGATCGAATCGAGAGAGAGAGGGGAGCCAGCGGGGAATGGTGTCAAAAATGATTGGAAGAAGGGGGCGCCAATTTGTATAGCCGAAGTTTGGATGGAGCCATTACATGAAGGAATTGGCGGGGGATTAATTCGTTTCCATTGGCAGAGGAGACTTAATTGGAAAAAATTAATCCTTAATTATATCCAATTATTGTGGGATTAAATGATTAATTATATCTAATTATATCCAATTATTGTGGGCCTAAATAGGTTTCAGAATTTTGATCCTTAACTATATTTTGATCATGTGAATTTTGCTTAGAATATTGAACAATTCTGAAAATAACAAGTTCTTTCTTCATTTATTGCGGCGAGAGGGAAGGGGCAGACAAACATTGATATCA
Source organism: Phalaenopsis equestris (assembly GCF_001263595.1). Lineage (NCBI taxonomy): Eukaryota > Viridiplantae > Streptophyta > Magnoliopsida > Asparagales > Orchidaceae > Phalaenopsis > Phalaenopsis equestris. Next base: position 23,350 of record NW_018221456.1, read on the forward strand.
CTAACATTCCTTTCGACAACTAAAGTAGTATAGTAGTAGTAATCAAGAGACATTCTATCCTTTGTCAGTTGCATTGGAGTCAAATGGAACACTAGGATCGACTGAAATCATATTGATAGAACCTTTTTCATGTTCTTTTCAAAAATTCTTCTGGAATCACTATGCTCCCATTATTAAAGTTTTCCTCAAGCCAATCTTTAAAAGTGAAACAATCTTTTATGGTGTGTTCGATCAACCTGTGGTATGGGCAGTACCTCGGATGATCTTTTTCATCAACTTCGTCTAGTTTCTTCGGTTCAGGGAGCTTGAACTCAGGTTTTTTATCAAATTCTGAAAAATTTGTTCGACCGCCTCATCCTTGAAAGAATACATTTTATTGAAATGATTCTTTATGTTCGGGGGTTTCCCTCCATCTGTTTAATAGGACCTCTGCTGAAACAACTGTTGACCATTCTGCCGAGGACGTTGGTAGATCTATCGAAATTGTTCGACTTGTATCTGCAACGGTCGCTTGCCCTTATCAACCACTGCTACTGTCCCAGATTTCTTATCAGCTGTCTTCAATGGCTCTAGCTTCCCAGCTTTCTCAAAAACCCCAAGTTTTTTAGCTTCTTCTTGAAGATTCTCAACTTTGCTAAGCAGCTTCTCGAATGTCTTGATGGTGAATCCCTTGAGTAAGAAATCCACTGGACCATGGATGTTCTTTAGAAGGATTTTGACTGTGTGTTGCTCCTGGAGTTGTGGCTCACACTTCATGCTCAAATTTCTCCATTGCAGAATGCAGTCCGTCAATGTTTTGACTGGCTTATGTTGCTCCATCACGAGATCACCGCCGGTGATATGGTGTTTTACTCCAGCAAACCGCTTAACAAAGATGTCTTCCAATTCTGCAAATGTTTTCATTGAGCCATTGGGTAGTTCGACGTACCAGTCAAAAGCGATTCCCGAAAGACTGCTCACAAATTAACGACACAACAACGCATCACTATCCCCGCGTTGCAACAACTTGCTCGAAAGTGTGCAACATGCTGTCTGGGGTTTCCCATTCCATCAAATGTCTTGAACGACGGTGGTACGAAACCCTTAGGGTATTGGACATCATTAAATTCTTCGAGATAGGATCTACCTCTTAGAATCAATGCCCCTCCTTTTGATTGGGTCAGGGTTTCTCTCACCCATTGTTCTAACATTTGTTTAATGTCTTTTTCTTGTATCATGCTTTGGACTGAATCCTTCTTTTGTTGTTGGTATTTGTCAGCAGAAGTAAACTCTTTTCTTTCATCTGTAATATGAACAATTTCTAGTTGACTTGCTTTTGGAGCTGTCATTTGTGGTGACTAGCTGACTTGCTTTTGGAGCTGTCATTTGTGGTGACTGTGACTATCCTTGAATTGTGGTCATTGCAGTCATCATTTCTTCTAATTGTTTCTTCATTTGGTTGATCTGTTCATCACGTTGTTGAATGGCTCTTTACAACTCATCTGCGGCATTCTCCTCAATGGGTAAAGGAGCATCGCGCGAGGGTAAGGTGGCCCTGGCCTCAATAACGTTGATTTCTGCGAATTCTTCTATCACATAATCTAATGGATCAAAGGGTTCATCACCCGCATCTTTCCTTCATTCTTCACACAATCGTCCAATGTCGGCTTGAAGCCTTTCCAACGTAGCCTCGATCGACCTTCCTTTGACAACTTTAAGGTCAATTGAAGGGTTTTGATGTGTCTCACCTCTTTTGTTGAGCACTGATGTAGTAGCGTTGAAGTCAATTAAAACAGTTGGATCAACCAAAATCATATTGGTGGAACATCTTTCAAGTTCTGTCAAATACTTTTTCGGGATCGTCATGTTCCCGTTTTTGAAATTTTTCTCGAGCCATTCTTTGAAGCTGATACAGTTCTCTATAGTGTGTCCGAGCAGTCTGTGGTAGGGGCAGTAGTTTGGATGGTCTTTCTTGTCGACTTCCTCTGGCCTCTTTGGCTCTCGTAATCTGAATTTGGAATTTTTTAATCAAATCCCTGAACATCTTTGCCATAACTTCTTTTTTGAAAGAATATACTTTGTTTAATTGCTTGGTCGCAGATGCACCTCGTTTTTCATCCATCTCGCATGGATTATGCTGGGATGGCTGTTGACCTTGCTGTTGGTTGTATTGTTGCAGTTGTTGATAGATCTGTTGAGGTTACTCGGCCTAAATCTGTACTGACTACTTGCCTTTATCCACAATTGTTACTCTCTCAGATTTCTCTTTGAATGTCGTCACTGGCCTTGGATCATTATGGAGATATGACGACGGTACTGTGGTAGCAACCCATAGACTCCATCCTCTCCGTAGGTAGCAGGCAATCGGTGAAACCTACCCTCATGAGTAGATGTGAGGTCTCACATAATTCTCTCATTCAGTCGGAGGGCGGTGTCAGTAGTAGCCAACTCTGTGGCTTTCGCCTTCTCGGCTCTTAGAATTTTTTGGTTGCGCCTCATTTCCTGTGTCTTGGTTAGTCGCTCGGACTTTGAATTGGACCCAATCTCGAATATGAAAAACGGCGAGGCAAAAACATCGACTGACACTTCTTCGTATAGAATCTCCTTCCCTTTGTTTAATGAAACATTTGGTTTTGTGGTAGTGAATCCAGTGGCAGAAGCAGAAACAGTCCTGGGAGCGGTCCCTACACTCATAGCGACAGACTTTGTAGCAACAATAGAGTTCTTATCAATCAAAACTCTTTTCAGAGGGGGGAGTTCCTTAGCAGACTTCAGCTCGCTTTTGCTAATAGCAAACTCCATTCTGGTGGCGAAAGAAAAGATCAACTTTGGTGAAAACATTGTCCCTGCCATTTGAAAAAAAAATTTCGGAAGTCAGTGACGTCCAGTGCCTTGTAATTTCAACAAAAGTACTCAAGTTAACGCACTTTTCTTATGAATTGGACGTTTCTTTCGAAACTTATCCAAGTGATTTTGTCTTGAATTCATTTTTGTTGTTATCATGTTGTGTCTTTTGTTCAAAATATTGTCTGATTCTTTAACTGTGAATGTTTTACTTTGATATTAGGTTTTAAAGTTTCAACATTGTCGAGGAAAGTTTCAAAGGTAAAATTTGATGCGACTTGCAAGAAGAACAAGCCAAACTCGGAAGAGAGATGAAGCGATCTCGAGGTATAGGACCCAATTTAGAATTGGAAAATGACCCATTCCACATCGAACTCACTCTGACTCTAACTTACCACACCTATTAGGGGTCCACCCCCCTAAACCCTAAGGATTCTTGAATCACTCTACTTAAGGATGGTTAATCAGATGATCATGAAATCCAAGAAGAGTTGACTATACTGACTCAAGGAAGAAATAAGCACAGTATGTTAGCGGAAGAATAACAGTTCGACCCACGAGGGACATGAACACACTGCCGATGTATGAAAACAAAACTTCTTGATTAAAATGGAGAGAGGAACTAGTCCCCAGCGGAGTGGCCAGAAATTGTCGGTCAACTTTTTGATTTTTGAAAATTGAAATAATTTTGAAATTTAATTTAATTTAATAAGAGGTATATATACATTTTTTTGTTTTGAAAGTCGTGTGTTTTAATTTTTAAAAAATGAGACCAAATGGATCTCATTCGTCCAATAGTTTGCATAATCGTATCCGATACCGCGAATACTACACCCTCCCGAAAGATAAGTGTATACCTCGGTGATAGACCCAATCTTGCAAACTAAGAGATTTGTGACTTCCGTTTGATTTATGAACTTTTTATGTATGACCGACAAATTCCTCTATCTAATACAAAGATTAAAGGTCTGTTTGGAGCAACTTATAAGTGCAGGCGGCGTTTTAAAAATGCCGCTACACTGTTTGGTTCGTGCTTATGATGGGATTATCGAAATCAGCGTTTTCAAATTTGTAAAAGACGTGGACCATGGGATGACCCCCGGGGTCCGCGTTTTCGAGCGTGATATTTACCCCCGTGACCCTTCTGTGACGGTGGTGATGGAGCCGACGAAACCGTAAACTTCGGAGGGTTTCGAGTCGTGCTCGGCGGTGAATTCGGTCATAGCCGCCGGCGACTTCCTCTCCTCCTGATCGGAGGAGAATGTTGAAGATCGTCTCTCCCTCATTAAGCTCAGCGTCCTCCTAGGGCTGCTCACCTCCAGAGAAGTTGGAGACGACAGTGGTGACTTGACAGTGGTGACTCCATTTCCTCCCTACTCTTTGTTCCCTTTGACCTTGAAGACAGGAATAGGGAAGAAGGCCGGAGAGACGATGAATCTTGCGAATTGCTCGACGACTCCATTTCTGCTTCTGTTTTTTGGGGAATTTACATATTGCATCAAATTTTTATTCATTTGATCGTTTTAAACATAGAAAAATGCTTAGCTTGTAAAATTAAAATTTAGAGCCGACCCCAGCTCAACTCAAAATCGGGTCGTTAACAATACTACATACCACCATTTATTTACATATCTAATTCCTACTTTAACTTTAACATTTATATCACACAAATCTTTCATCTCATCAAAAGTAACGCCATTTTAACTTATAAAAAGTGAAATAAATTTCATGCATAAAAATTATTATATTTATTTTATTTGAATTTCTATGATAGCTTACAAATTAAATTCATTTTTAATTAAAATTGAAATTATAATTAATAAGCAATTTAATAATCTAAAAATCTCATGGAATGAAAATGCAGTATTTAAATAAAATCATGCTTGATTTGAACTCTAATTAAATTTCATTATAATAGGAATTTTTTGAGTTATAAAAATCTGTGAATAAGCTGTTTACAAAATACCATAAACAAACAGCTAAACAACTTATCCAGAACAAGGGCAGAGTGGTCATTTCTCCAGAATCAATTGTTCTCAAAATGCACTAACCAAACAGCCAGACAGATTATCCGGATCAGCTGCCCATCATTAGATTATCAGGATATGCTGCTTATCAGCAGAAGCTGCATAAGCTGCAGTTGCCCTAAACAGACCCTAAATATGGTTTATTTTACTTGGGTTTCAAGTTTCCTATATAGACAAACCCCTATTATTAATTATATCTCAAATGACTGGGGTCACTTGAGAAAACTCTCGATAATGATTAGATGTACTAGTCTTTAAGAATTCGAGGTTTATGTTTTTACGGTAGGATGTGGAAAGGCAAGTTGGAGTGACTCAAATAGGAACAATTATTTTCAGGAGTCCAAATGAAGAAAAAGGTAGGGGATGTCACAGATTCTGAGGAGAAAACCTCACTGACTTCCCAAACTATCATAATGTGTGGCTGAGTTTTAGAGACGATGTTATTTGAGTGTTTAATCCTGTCAATTTTATTATTTGGGACTTACATTTGCATACTAACTGGTTATGCAAATAACTCTCAGAGATAAATAGTTTTAAGTCATTATGGATGACAACATCAGAACCTGAGGTGAGTTAAGACTTATACTGCTCAGCATGACTGTGCAGGAGCCTAAAAGAAGGTGAGGGTTTACATCGCACTGGATGAGCTACCTCGAAATCCTGTGTTGTTTAGACTGTGAAAATTTAGCTGGTGTAGATTTGTTTTGCTGTTGTAGGATGACGACCACCTCCACTTGTAGACTGCTCCAAGCTTCTTGTCGCGTTGCCCACGAAGTTGCTCCAAGCTCCTTGTCGCGTTGCTCTTTGTCAAAGTAGTAGTCCAAAAATCTAAAGTTCAAAAGGTTATACTATGTGTGTTTCAAGATTTGGTTTTATTGTCATTATGGGGGGTTAAAGTTGATTAGAGCAATACCGGTTAGGATCCCACGATTCCCTCATTCCGGTACCATTATTTTCTTTTGAACTTAGTTAGCTGTGTATGTGACGTGTTATTTTATTTGTTTTTTTATTGTTTTTGTATTGAAAATGTTGTTTAATTTTTGAAAATCGTTTTGTTTTGAAAGAAAATTGTAATCTGTATCTGCATAATGTGTTAGAGTAAGAATAAATTGCAATGATAAAACAATAATAAATAAAATGTACATGTGTATGTGATGTATCTGCTGCTGCTATCCCTGTTGCATATTTAGCTCACAAAATATAATATAATTTACAGAGAATTTAAATAAATTGCTGAGAAAAGAAGAAAACAGTAATCAACAGAACAAGTCGTAACAACAACTAGCAAGTGTGTATGGTGATCCTACGACCTCCTACGGCTCTGGGCAACAACTACTAAATGTGTACGTGATCCTACGACTCCGGATAGCAGTTAGGAACCTTGAATAACACCTGTATGACTTCCTACGAACCCAAACAACAATGGACAACACGTGTGTGGCTTCTTACGAACCCAAACAACGGTGGGCGGCACCTATGTGACCTTCCACAAACCTAAATGATAGTGGACAACACCTATGTGGCTTCCTACGAACTCAAACCATAGTGGGCAACACCTAAGTGACTTTCTAGGAACCCAAACACTAGTAGACAACATCCAGGTGGCTTCCTACGAACCCAAACCATAGTGGACAACACCTAGGTGGCTTCCTACGAACCAAAACGATAGTGGAGAGCACTTATGTGGCCTCCTACGAACCCAAACAACAATTAGCAAGCATAAACAACAATCATAAGGCCTTCTACAGCTCCGGGCAGCAGCTAGGGAATACCAACAACAGCTATTAATCACCAAACAACAATTCTAAGCTTCCGAGCAACACTCCCTAGCACCAAACAACAGTTTTAAGCTTCTAAACAACAATTCCTAGCACCAAACAACAGTTTTAATCACCAAACAGAACTCTAAGCTTCCAAATAGTACTCCCTACCCTAAACAGCAATTCCTAGCACCAAACATCAATTTCTAGAACCAAACAACAGTTTTAGACTTCCAAATAACACCAACCAGCCATCCTAAGCATCCGTACAACACCAACCAGCCATCCTAAGCTTCCGAACAGCAGCGAACAACCATCCTAAGCTTCCGAACAGCAGCGAACAACCATCCTAAGCCTAAGCTTCCGAACAGCAAACAGCAGCGAACAACCATCCTAAGCTTCCGAACAGCACCAAACAGCACCAAACAGCAATCCTAATTTCTTAACGACTTCAAACAGCCATTTTACATTTCCAAACAGCAACCTATAGCTCTCAATGACTCCAAACAACCATTTTACACTTCCAAACAACAATTTGGGCATTTCCTACAGCATCCTACAGCGATCGGCAACTCCAAACAGAAACCGAGGTACTTCCTACAGCTTCCTACCGCGATCGGCAACCTCAAACAACACTTATACAACCATTTTTTAGCCCAAAAAGCACTAAACAACAGCCTATAGCACCTGTAAGCTTTCAAACAACACTTCCTAGCACTTTCCCAGCTCAAAACAGCATTAAACGACAATCAATCCTAAGCTCGACAATCCTAAGCTTCCTAAACAGCTCTCTTAGCGCGTCCAAGACAACATTTTAATCTTTCCGAAACAGTGAACATGCAGCCATAAAAATGGTTATTAAATCCTAAAGAAGCAAAGATGTGCTTCTCATTAAGCAATGGAAACAAGGTAGAAAAAGCCCTCAAAGCTTGTCTAGAACAATTAAAAAAAATCATGTCAAATGGTGGGAGTTTCAAACACAAATCAGCCATGTGCGGTTCCAAAATAGTCTGTAAATCCTAAAGGTGCAAAGATGTGCTTCTCATTGAGCAATGGAAACACTTCTTATGTAGAATTAAGGGTTCGGGTGGTGTAAAGAGAGTTTAAATTTCAGATATGTTAAAATATAAGAGTGGTGTGGTATGCATGTAAATCTTCCTAAAAAAATAACAATTCAGCTAGGCAAGCTCATTTAATAGACAAAAGACTTTATGATTTTGACAAGAAAAGATCCCATAGTGACGGAAGATTTCAATCGTCACCAATCTTTTAATCATGCTTAGTTACTTATCACACTATAATGATATTCTCAACTTACCACTATCGATTAACTTATAGATAATTACAGAACTTCACATTAGAGTAGAGAATAAATTAGAATCAACCGTTATGAGATAGTGCTGCGAATCAATGCAGATTAAATGACTTTGAAATGATTCTTAAAGTGCAGATGAGAGAACATAGCGTGCCAATGTAAAATATAAAACGAGTTAAGAAAGATTTACTGGCATACCACTCAGCTCCTATGTAATTACATATCTAACATCTAGACTTCAAATTGGACATCAGTACCACCTTTCAAGCGTGTCCAACGAAAGGGAGCTGCCAGCAATTGAGCTCCAGGGCATACAAGTTTCAGAATATTATTTAATTAGGAATGAAATGTAATTTACCTGAAAGAAATTGGAGTGGGAAAGTCAAATAAAGGTTAGAACGTACTTAAATCTCGCTTGCTAGCAGCCTCTCGACAAAAGTAACGGGACAAACGGGCAACGGGCTGTTCGACCGCGGGAAAGAGGAGTAGAGCCGAACGATTGTTTGATTGCTCGAGGAAGGGAGGAGGCGGAGGGCTTCGGTGTAGGATGCGGTGAACGGGGCCCCTGGTCACACGAGAGAAAAGGAACGGGGGCTTCTGTCGCGCGAGAGGGATAGCAGGTGAGAGGGATTCAGTTTGCAGAGAGGAGCAGGGGGTTTTGGTTCGCAGAGAGGAGAGCAGACGGCAGCGGGAGAAGAAAGTGGAGGCCAATGCAGGTGAGCGCGGGAGAGTTTCTGGGCGAGCGTGAGAGAAGAGCGAGTGAGGAGTTGAACTTTGTCCAGAGCGGGGAAGAGGAGTTCGCGGTGCATAGGGAGGCGAGGTCGAGCGAGGGCGAGTGGTGCAGAGCGTGGCGAGGTCGAGTGAGCTCGGGCGGTCTTCGATTTTTTTGGGATAAGGATGCGAGGTTGAGCGGTCGAGAGAGCCTAGAAAAGGATCGAATTGAGAGAGAGAGGGGAGCCAGCGAGGACTGGTGTCAAAAATACCTGGAAGAAGGGGACGTCGAATTGTATAGCCGAAGTTTGGATGGAGCCGTTACATGACGCAATTGGCGGGGGGGTAATATTAGTTTCCATTGGCAGATGAGACTTAATTGAAAAAAAATTAATCCTTAATTATATCCAATTATTGTGGCATTAATTGATATATTTGAAATTTGAAATTTAAAATTTGAAATTTGTGAGCTGGTGATTAACCCGAATCGAGTCCGAGTCGAACCTGGATTGAGCCCGGGCCCACGTCCCACTAAAAAAATGTGCATCGATTTTCTTGTCAATTGTGCGCGCATGTAACCCTAGCAATATGGATGTCCATCCCAGCTAAAACAATGTTGCGAACGTGCTGCCGTGGTCCGTTTCGTCATCGGGGGTCGTCCGGACAAGCTCACCGACGGTCGAGCCAAAAAAAGTGTCAACTTTATGCGTGGTGCAGTGAGTACGTGAATTGTGGCTTTCGCGAGTGTTCGAGTTACAAATGGTTTACCTAAAATCATCTGATCCTGTAGGAACTTATTTTCAGGCCCTCTACATGTTAGTTCTTAGCACTTGCAACTAGAAGTTGAATGCTTGGAACCACTCATGCGAGTTTTTCATAAAAATGAGTCAAAAAGTGGTTTGAAGTTCTACGGGATGTGGGCTCCATCAGTAATCTGCTAAGATGGTCAACAAGGAACTTCTAAGGCTAGATTTTGAATTTTGGGAGTAGGAAACTAAGACCTCACTAAAAATGAGGTCAACAGTGACAAAAATAGAGAGGAAGATTTTGTTATGGATCTGATTCAGGAGAATTCACTTATTGAAGCACAAAATGCTCTTGATGAAGGCATCGAAAATGAAGTTCATTTTTTCAAATAGAAAGCTAGTTTTCTTGGCTTTGTGGAAGGTGATAGGAACTCAAAATTTTTCCATGCTTGTATTGGACAAAAGAGACAATCAAATACTATTTTAAACGTCAGACATGAAAATGGTGTGGGGCTACATTCTTCTCAACAAATTGCTGACAGTGCCATTAATTATTTTCAGAACCTTTTTCAACAGTTTGAAGTGGATTTACCTATGGATCCTGATTTTTCTGGTAATAGAAAGCTGTGCCTATTCCTTTGGAGACTGAAATTTGGACTGCTCTTAATTCTATCAGTCCTAATAAGGTGGCAGGCTCTGATGGCTTCTTATCTTCCTTTCATATTCATGCTTGGGAGTTTATCAAACAACATATAGCAACAACAATTCAAAGTTTCTTCAGGGGGATAGCGCTGCATAAGTATTTCAGTAGCTCTTCTATTTTGCTCATCCCCAAAAATAACTGCAAACTAAATTTGTAAAGTTTCAGACCAATCAGCCTTACATCTGTCATTTCAAAGATCTACTCAATGAATTGATTAGTCCTCAACAATCTGCATTCATCTTTGGTAGAAACATTATTGAAAATATTCTTATTGCTCAAGTGATTTTGTGAGGTTGCAATGGAGTTTTAAAGCTTGATATAAAGAAGGCCCATGATAACATTGGTTGAGAATTTATTTTGAACATGCGGAGTGCCAGAGGATTTCATGATGATTTCTGTAAGTTGGTGAAGATGATATTGGAGAATAATTATAATTCCATTCTTATCAATTCTGAATCACATGGTCATTTCAAAGCAGGGAGAGGTTTAAAGCAAGGTGACCCTCCATCACCTTCAATTTTTATACTTGGTCTATACATTACTTATTTAGGCAGCTAAATTATCATTTGAGATGTCTCCAAGACAGTAAATATAGTTCTAAGCAGTGAGCTGGCCTCACATTTAGCATATGCAGATGATTTTATTATTTTATGTAATATGGGGAAAGAACATATCAGGAGAATTCCCAGAATTTTGATGCATTTTCAGACTGTTTCTGGTATGAAGTTTAACACAGCAAAGTGTACGTTTTATCTCAGCAAACAGATAATTGTGGACAAACAACTTTAGCGACAAACAACTTTGGCTCACCTATTTGACTGGTTTTAAAATAAGCAAGCTATCTATGAAGTCTCTTGGTATTCAACTCAGAACTGCTAGGAAGAGAAGCCCTATATTTGATGACGTCCTCCATAAAATAAACAACAAAATTTTGAGTTGGGAGATTCTTTTCTCACAACAGGTGGTAGATTCACGCTTATTCAAAGTGTGCTCAATTCTCTACCTTTGTATGCTCTTCAGGCATCCAAGATGACAAGTAAGTATGCAACTCAAAATTGAGCGGGCTTTTAACAGGTTTCTATGGGTTGGGCATGGGAGAGTAATTCTTTTGTCATTTTGGAAGAATCTGTGCAAGTCTAAAAAAAGGTTTTGGTTTGACTTTTCAATCCTTTAATTCTTCCAGGGAGGTGAACCTTTGCTAATTATGGATTAAACTAAGGACTATGGATAATTTATGGGATGCTTTTATGAGGAGTTATTTTTAAAATCGGCATCTAACTCTATGTACATATAAATTGGGGGATTCTTTATTACGGAAAGAATTGCTAAAAATCAGGGAGAAAACTGAAACTTTGTTTTTTTGAGATCTGGGGGAATGCCTCATTAACTTTTGGCTTGAAGACTGGACAGGCTTCAGGCCATTGCAAGACAGTTCTACAATCGGTCATTATGATAGCATGAAGGTTTCTGAATTCTGGACAGCTAACGATTGGGATAATCAAAAGTTACTTATCTATTTTGAGCCCGACCTGGTGAAATGCATATCAAACATTAATATTGTTCAAAACAGAAAAAACAGTATGAGAGTTAAAATGGAGAAACATTGTTCTTTGACTAAAGCTATTACTAAAGCTTTATATCAGACTGATGATCGGAATGGAGGACAATATTTCTGGAGTGCTCTTCTCAAACTTTCAGAATCAATTTTTGCTTGAAGGTTACATTGGAAGATGATGCCAACAGATGTTATCATCAAGCTAAAAGGCCTTAAAGTTCCCTCAGTTTGTCTACTGTGCAAACAGGCTGAGAAGTTTTACTCACATTTTCTCATACAGGTATGCTTGTTCTATTTGGAGGAACATTGCTATAATTTTTAACATCCATTTCCCAATTTGTGGATACAACTCATTGGAACAATGTATTGCTTGCTGGACGAAGGAGGGGAACAACACCTGCAAAATTTGATCCCATATGTGTGTTGCTGGTTCGTCTGGCTGGAGATAATTCATAGAAAACACATGGAGGTTTGTTATGAACATAATAGAATCATCATCCACAACAAAGCTTTCTTAAATAAAGCCATTCAATACTATTCTAAGTTCACTTCTGAATTGGGGTTTCTTAATTCTGCAGCAACTGCTGTTGCTGACAAAACAAAAATTATATCAAAGCTGATCAAGTGGAACAACCCTATGCTTTTTTTATTAATGCAAATGTTAATGGTAGATATAGAAATAATGCTTCTGGTGTGGGTGGGATCTATAGAGATGGTTTGGGCAGAGTTTATTGACCTTTTCTGTTCCTATATGGCATGTTTCTGCATAATTTCTGAATTGAGGACCATCCTCTACTCTTTGCTAATTGCCACCAATTTGAAAATCATGGACCTTATTGTGGAAGAGAATTCTCTTTCAATTTATCAAGCTTGTGTGGATGATTGCTGTTGCTCCTGGGATTATTTTCTGATTTGGAGAAAAATTAAATCCTTGTTGCCTGCCTTTAATATTGAGTGTCTTTCACATGCAGAGAAGCTAATAGACCAACAGACTTGCTGGGCAAGTGGGGTTCTTCTAGTTTTATTTCTTTTTCTTCTACAATTTGTAATGATCTTAGGATTTTATTGCATGGTGATAGGATATATATCCCTTATATTAAAGCTTCCTTCTATGATCTATTTTTGTAAATTTTCACTGATCTAATATAGATCCTTTTTTTGGTCTGCATGCATGCATAAATACATACATACATACATACATACATACATACATACATATATACATTCATAAATTTCTATAATTATGTTTCAATTTTCGTTTCTGTTTTTCTTGTTGTCAGCGTTGTTTCCTTTAAAAAGTCTGTATCCAAGGATAAATGGTGCTCCGTCAATATCCTGCTTCAAGGTGGTGATTATCTACACCTATTTTCTTTCATGTTTCCACAAGCCTGCTTGCTACCACCTCCCAGCGCCCTCGCCTTTACTGCCGTCGCCTCTCTTTTTACCTTCCAGGTTGCTGCTGCCCTCCCTGCGCAGCTCCCCTACTATCTAGCCGCACCCAACTGCCTTATGCTTGCTGTCCATTTGCCAAACAGACCTCTCATTGTCGTTAACCCTCTCTACCGCCTACCGCTCTCCATTTCCACTACCTTGATACACAACCCATCTCCTCCAATCCTTGCCTAGGGAATCTTTTGCATTTGTGTTGCTTTTTTCGTTTTTCAAGTGTCTTTGTTTGTAATCTCTTTTGAATTTCAGCAATAATATTATCTTTTTCGTTGTATTTTTGGGTTAACTTCGGTATCATTTTGTATCAGAGCTAGTCTAACCATAGTTTTATTCTAGGGTTTCTAGCATTCCTACACACCTCCACAGTCACGACTTGGCTTGGGGCTTAAATTATATAAGGTGGGAACAAACGGTCGAATGGTGAAATCAAGTTTTCTATTATTCTATTTTTATGACTAATAGTTTATTATACACATTAACTGAAAATGCCACTAAAGGAATCAATTAAAGGTTATATTTTTAGGTTGTTACCCACGCCTTCTTTCATCCTCTGCTGACCACTTATGAAAATCCCTCTGAGTTAAATCCCTTCTTTAGCTAGCATCTGATATGGATCTTTGAATTGAATTAAGACAGTTTCTCATCTGATGTTCAAACCATCTACATAAGTAACACTCCTTCAAACCAAATAAACATTCACTATGATGTTGCTTCCTATATTTAACATGGAGCTTCATATTGTTGCCGCCAGCTTGACTAATAACTCTATCAACATAAAACTTTATTTTCTTTCTATTAGACTCTTGAGAATGAGCAGTCGGTGTTATTTCTTCCAAACTCATCTTTTTGATTTTTCATATTTCTTAAATTTACATAAAAAGATTATAATTAGACACAATTTAACCATTTATTATTATTATTTATGAATTTTTTAAATCAACTTAATGACTCTATTTTTATTATGATTTATAAGAATTCCGGCCGCAGTTCCTGACTTGGTTAATTTTGAGTTTTCAGGTTGGGTCGTGACATTCACCGTTTCTCTCCCACAGAACCTTAACCATGCCATCAAGTAGAAACATATCATAACCTACGTGGGAAGAGATATCGTAAAAGATAAGTCGACTTCAACAGAGGCTTGCGGAGATTGATGACGGAGCCTAGGGGAAATTATGCTCAATTGTGATATGGGGAGTTGAAGAGGAGAAAGGGATAATAATTTTAATCCCTTTCATTGGGAGGACTTCATTGATAAAGAGGACATACTACCACACTTTATAATTCATTTTCAGAGGAGGCCAAGATAGTAGATGATGTATGGAGGACAGAGATTTCAGAATAAAGATGGATCTACTATAGTTCGATGGACGTATGGATCCAGATGATTTTATCGCATGGTTGCAACTAGTTGAGAGAGTCATCGAGTACAAAGAAGTGCCAGAAGATAAGAGGTCAAAGCTTGCCACAATCAAATTAAGAAAGAGCACATCCTTATAGTGGGAAAACTTATAGAGGCAAAGAAAGGATGATAAAGTGATAAGATTAACAGATGGGAGAAGATAAGGAAGCAGATACAGAGAAAGTACTTATTGCCTTATTACCCTCAAAACATGTTTTTGAGGCTCCACCACCTACAGCGGAGAGACCTGTCAATGGATGAGTTCATAACACAGTTTAACCAGCTATAGATATAGTGTGAGTTGGTTGAGCCTGAGGAATATTTCATAGCCCGATATCTGGAGTGCCTAAAGCTAGCTATCAACAACATTGTTAAATAGAAGTACTATTGATGTAGCATATCATCAAAATGAAGCCGAAGGTCCTCTTATAAGAGTCCAAATAGAAGTTCAAGAAAGTGCCCAATTAAGAGCTAATTCAAGACCCATCACAAGTGCCATGTCAAAGAAATATTTGAATTTATATTTTATTGTTTATAATTCAATTTCAGTTTCTAGAGTGTTTGAATTTTTAAATTTAGAGGATTTTATGGCTGGTTATACAAAAATAATAAATTAGGAAGATTATTAGCACTTATCTTCATTAATGACTGCCTACCATCATTCAAAAGTTCCTTCTTTTATTTAATTTCTATCATTATAATCCTTATAAATAGGGCTTAATGTAATTCTTTGAATTTGTTGTTGAATGTAATATTTGAGTGAGAATATTCTCTTATTGTTTGGTGCTTAGTGGCTTCACGTGTTGCCTTTTATTTGGTGAGATTAGGTATTTATCTTTATTTTTTGCTTGGTGAGGTTAGGTATTCTCAAAAACTCTTACACTCAAACTCTTCACCACTCTTCATCCACATCCTAAGCTTCTTATAATATCAACAAATCAACAACCAAAGCCTCATAACTATTCCAAATCTATCTTCATAGCACTTGACCAAGCAAGAGCATATTAAGACCTAGTCTTGTTTCCTAACCCTAAACACCATTGTAAACTCATCGAAACACACCCATCAACTCCAGATCATAAGTACACATCCTAAGCTAACCATTAATAATCATTTCTAACAATTTACCTATTATTAAGCCACCTTTTTAAAGAGATATTTTAAATTAGCCCAAACTAGCCTAATCTGGACTAATCTTGGTATTTTATCCATCATTCATCCAAACCCAACCATCTACTGTAGATCATGGGAACACATCCTAAGCTAGCTGTCAATAATTTTTTCTTATAATTTACCTATTTTTAAGCCACTTTTTTAAAGAGATATTTTAAATCAACCCAAACTAGCCTAATTTAGACTAGTCTTAGTATTTTAGCCATCATTCCCTCCTAAATCTTTTAACATTTCACCAAGACCTTCACATCACATTTTTAGGCCTAAAACCAAACATCAATAGCAAATTTTAGCACTTTATCTCATCAAAAGACCATCAATGAACTTTATGAATGGTTTGGTGATGTCTCTTGGACTTTCAAATGCTCCGAGTACGTTTTTAAAGTTAATGAACATTATCCTGAAACCTTTATAGGAAGAGTCTTGGTTGTCTATTTTAACAATATCTTGATTTTTAGCCCAATTGAGATAGACCATTTTGAACGTCTTAGGGAAGTATTTGAAACCCTCAGAAAAAATATAATTGTACATCAACTTGAATAAATACTTCTTTTTACAAACTGAGGTAATTTTCTTAGGATTTATTGTTTCCAGTGCTGGAATCAAGACTGACCCTTCCAAAGTTTAGGCAATATTATGCTGACCCTCACCTAAGAATTTCACTATGTGTACAATTATCATGGCCTAACTGCTTTTAATATGAGATTCATCAAAGTATTTAGTACAACTGTCTCAATAACTGATGATTCAAAACTAGAGAAATTTCGTTGGACTTCTGCAACATAAAAAGCGTCAGCTAAGGTTAAGGTTTTAATAACCTCAACCCCTATATTTGGCTGCCTAATTTTTCTAAAGCTTTGTGAGGTACCTTGTGATGCTTCTGCATTGGAATTGGTGGAATCTCAAGTCAATAAAATCACCCAATTGCTTTCCTTAATATGAAATTGAATGAGCCTAAATAATGATATTCGACATATGATAGAAAAATTTATGTTGTCATTCAATTTTTGAGACACTGACGTCATTACCTTTTACATAAGGAATTTATTCTTAACTCAGATTATCATGCCCCCAAATTAATACTCAACGAAAGTTAAGTCATAGACATGTTAAATGGGTTGAATTCCTTCAAGATTATTCTTTTCTTCTCAAGCATGAACCTAGAATTGAAAATAAATTTGTTGATGCCTTATCTAGGGTGACTTTAACTATAAACTCTTTAGAACTAAAAATTCTAAGATTTGATCGAATTAAAGATGAGCACCTTATGTGTCATGACTTTAATCTAATTTATATGGAAAGCATAGATAAATCTTTGTCTTTTCAAAGAATATTCTCTGTTATCAATGGATATCTGTATAAGGGAAAATAACTTTGTATTCCTAGAACTTAGAGAATTTTTATGTTCCGAGCTGTATTCTGGAGGAATAGCCAGACACTTTGGAAAGGATAAGGCCATTTATTTAATAGAAAGTTATTTTTATTAGCCTTCAATTAAGAGAGATCTTTAAAAATTAGTAGCCCCATGTTTGACCTGTAAACAAATAAAAGTCATTAAACAAAAATTTGGTTAATATATTGTATTGTCTGTACCCTATAGGCCTTGAGAAGATCTCTTCATTGATATTACCTTATGATTATCCCGCACAAATCGAGGACGTGATAGAGTATTTGTCGTAGTTGATTGCTCTAAAAAATGACCCATTTCTTGCCATGCTCTAAAACCAATGATGCTTTCTTTAAGGAAATTGGACGTCTGCATGGCTTGCCTTCAACCATTATGTCCGACTATGATGTTCGATTTGTTTCATATTTTTAGAAAACTCCTCGGAAGTTATTAAACACAAACTTGAAATTTTATGTGTCTTTCATCCTCAAACAGATGACCAAACTGAGGTAGTTAATCGAACATTAAAAAATCTTTTAAGATGCCTTGTAGGAAAGAGTTTAAGAAATTAGGACTTGCATCTACTTATATCTAAATTTACATATAATAGTATTATTTTTAGGACAACCAAAACTTTACCTTTTGAAATTATTTGTCGCCAAAATCCTAAACAACCCATTGGTATAGCTGACCTCCCACCTCATGCATTCACTGATTATGAATTTTCATTTGCCAAAGATTTTCAAGCCATCCATAAACCATAAGAAAACAAATTACTTTAAGTAATGACCACTATGCTTCTAAGGCAAATCATAATAGGTCAACCTAAGAATTTAAATGAGTCTATGTTTTGATTCACATTCGTCCTCAGTGGATCACACCACGAAGTTTAAGAAATTACATGCAAGGGCTTGTGACCCCTTTGAATTTCTTAGGAAAAATTGATTTAATGCTTATCATCTTGATTTACCCGCTGATATGCTAATCCATCCTGTTATTAATATTGAAGATATTATATCATGTGAATAAGTTAATCAATTGTTCAGACTAACTCTTTTCCAGGAGATATAGTTCCCCATTTGCAAAATCCATCTTTTCTTGAAGTTGACTGAATCATCACGGATGAAGCACCCCCCTTGAACCAGCTGCTGAGCATCGTTTTCTAGTTCATTGGAAGAGTAAGACACCCATTGAAGACACATGGCTGACCGACACTGATTTGGAAACTTTAGCCCCATAATTAGTACAAGACCTCTTAGATTTCAAATTTGCGGAGAAGAGTTCAATTGAGCTTGAGGGAGTTGATATAGCACTTCCTCAAATTGAAGTTTAAAGGTCCACTTATAAGAGCCCAGAAAAGTGCCCAATTAAGAGCCCATTCAAGACCCATCACAAGAGCCATATCAAGAAGAAATATTTGATTTTTTAGTTTATTATTTATATTTCAATATCAGTTTCTAGAATGTTTGTATTTTGAAATTTGGCGGCCTTTATGGTTGTTCATAAAAAAAACAAAATTTCGAAGGTGGTTAGCAACTTCCTTCATTAATGACCACCCACCACCCTCCACCCTTTAAAAGTTCCTCTTTTTATTGAATTTTTATCATTATAATATCTATAAATAAGGCAAATATGTAATGCTTTGGATCAGTTGTTAAATAAAATATTTGAGTGATAAATTTCTCTTATTGCTTGATGCTTGGTAGCTTCAAGTGTTGTCTTTTCTGTGGTGAGATTACGTATTTATTTTTGCTTTTCTTCTATGTTATTCATCATCCTCCAAAACACTTGCTCTTAAACTCTTCACCACTCTTCATTCACATCCTACGCTTCTTATAATATAAATAAATCAATAACCAAAACCTCATAATCATTCCAAACCTCTCTTCAAATCTCATGGCCAAGCCAGAGCATATTAAAATCTGGTCTTGTTCCCTAACCCTGAACACCATTGTAAACTCATTGAAACCCACCCATCTACTGTAGATCATAAGTATACATCCTAAACTGACAACCAGTAATCATTTTTGACCATTTACTTATTATTAAGTTATTTTTCGAAAGAGATATTTCAAATCAGCCCAAACTAGTTTTATCCAGACTAATCTTGGTATTTTAGCTACCATTACCTCTTAAATATTTTAACAGTCCACCAAAACTTTCACATCACATCTTTAGACCTAAAACCAAACATCAATGACAAATTTTAGTACTTTATCTCATCAAAAGACTACCTACCTCTATTAACTATTGCTCATTAGGTTTTGGGATATATTCAACATACGACAAAAAATTCTATGTGATCGTGAAAGCCCTTAATCACCGGAGTCACACTGTCTGTTGACGAGAGGCTTTGAAGTTCTTGAACAGTTAGAATAAACTGAAGGGCCAACATGCGTCCTTGGTGGAGTTCTTGGCATTATTCTAGTTTGTGCTTAAGCACAAGGCGGAAAGCTCGAATTGGATAGCTGACACACTGAAGCACTATCATTTGCTGATCACTTCCATGCAGACTCAACTCGTAGGATATGAGATAGTGAAGGAATTGTACTGGATAGATGAAGATTTCAGAGTGATATGGGAGTAGTGTCGTGAGAGATCTACCAGGGAGTATCAGAAGGTCGATGGTTATCTATTTCACCAGAATAGGTTGTGTATCCCTCGATGCTTACTGAGAGAATCCATTATTCAAGAGAGTCACAGTGAAGGGCTTGTAGGACACTTAGGAAAGGTTAAGACTCTCTCACTCATGAGAGAATTTTTTTTTTGTGGCCATGACTAACGAGAGATGTGGAGCGACATGCCAAGCATTGCAGAATTTGTCATATGGTCACAACTAGAGGGCGGATGTAGGACTTTAAATGTGTTACTTCAGAAAGATCGTGAGACTACATGGGATACCCAGGACCATCACTTTCGATCGAGGTGTGAAGTTTCTGAGTCACTTTTGGAGGGCCCTATGGGGAAAGCTTGGCGCTAAGCTTTAATTTCTTTCAACAGCTCGCCCATCGACTAACGGTTAAACGGATGTAGTGAAAAGTAGTCTGAGGAATATTTTGAGGTGCTTTGTGGCAAAAAATTATTAAGCAGTGGGATCTAATTCTAGCCCAAGTTGAATTTGCTTATAATAGATCAGCGAGTCAGACTACGTGTACGGGCACAACCTTCTCACTCCACTTGTCTTGGTACCGCTCTTGCTGACATCAGAGACTATTGAGGATGCCAAGGAATGGGTGCAAGATATGCTCCACGTAGAGGTGGGAAAGGAGATCAACAAGTAGAAGCGCATGTACCAAGAAAAAAAGAATGACTATAAAGAGCGCGATCATGCTTATACTGGTGAATCTTTCCAAAGTATCATATGATCTATTCAATTGTGTGTATAGTGAGAGTAGTCAGACAACCCTTCTCACACGACAGTGGTGTTGCTGGTACAGTGTGATCCTAAAGTAACCTTGGCCTTGTCTTTCCTGTATCTGGGGCGGGTGTTTCTGTCCTCCCATCTTGTGTTATCACTAAAACTTGTTCCATTAACGTCGTTCTGTTGAAAAGGGATCCTGTGACCTCGGACTCCATTGAAACAAGGAGGGTGATGCGTTTTCTATCCTTGATGAAGGAATACATGCCTTAATATCTGTCGTGTTATTTCCTTCAGTCATTTTGCCAAGATCATCCCAACAAAAGATGACACACATCCATAGGGACTGCGTCACACCACACCTGGTCTTCCAGCTGACATTCGATAAAAAATTCTACCAAGCATCTTTGTTTGATGCTGACCTGATTCTCTTTCTTTAGTAATGTCAGTGAATATGATTGAGAATGCCTCTGAGTTGCTCGTGCCAATTTCTCAACCATCTTCATCAATGCCACATTCTTGTTACTCCCTCAACCGATGATTAGACTGCTTACATTTTCTTTCACTGTGCAACGGGTGTAGAATGTGTTGTGGTGAAGCCACTGTGAATCCCTAGTGTCTTCAGCCTATAAGATCCATCGAACTACAAGCACCTCTCCTTTATCTGGGGGAAGCTGAAACTCCTCACCTTATTCCTCCTCTTTCTCTTCATTGCTAATTTCTTCTACGATGCCTTAATCTGTTAGTTTGACTATCTTATTCGTAGGGCAGCTAGATACTACGTGGCTGTAGCCGTGGCATCGGTAGCACTTCTTGGCCGGCACCGGATCGGAGAAGTTGCCTTTTCTTGTTTCTTCCCTCTTTTATCTATAGTATCATTTCCTTGTCTTGGCTTGCATGTGTGTACTGAGATATCCCTGTCGGTTGTGGTAATTGTAGGTGACAGTCTGTCTGAAGGTTGCTGCTTGAAAGATGATTATTATCGGCTCTGCTTCTGTTTCTTTTCCACCTTCAAGGCTAATGTCTGGACATCCCCTAACGTTCAGTATGACTGCAACTGTACCACATTGCTGATGCTGGGTTTCAGACCCTAGAGATATCTGGCTATCGCATGTTCCTCTGGCTCCATTAGATCGCATTTCATATGCAAGTGATTGAATTGGGCAGTGAACTCTTCAACTGAAGGATCTCTTTTCTGCAAGTTGAGTATTAGGAACTTATCCTGGC
This sequence comes from Phalaenopsis equestris, assembly GCF_001263595.1. NCBI lineage: Eukaryota > Viridiplantae > Streptophyta > Magnoliopsida > Asparagales > Orchidaceae > Phalaenopsis > Phalaenopsis equestris. Next base: position 44,983 of record NW_018221456.1, read on the forward strand.
GATAGTGGGGTGGGAGGTACTTTTATGCATTACCTTCTTCATTCTTTCCCACCTAGTGATCTTTTCATTGCCTTATCTTTTCCTCTGCCTCTGCACATTTTCTCACTATAGGGAAGCACCCATATTTTGCTTAATGACGACTAGCTTGACCCGTTTGTCTTCTTGTACATCTTTATATTCAAAAATTGGTTCAACAGATTGCAGCTAGTCAATAAACTCATTGGGATTTATCCTCATTGGATATAAAAACTATACATGTATGCATCCATGCTATAAAAAATTGTTATCTATCCGCTACAAGTATGGAAAAGAGTCCACTTTTTCCTTCTACATGCATCAAAAAGATATGACTACTTTAGGTAAGCTTGACACAAAAATGAGTTGCGCTATTACATTCTCGAGGCATGTGAAAAAAAAAATGGTCTAAAGTTCAAAAGGAAAGTTAAGTCCGACGCCTCGTGAGTTTGTAATCTCCATGCTTAACTACAAATGCAGACTTCAAAAAATTTATAATGTTGTCGTTTTCGCCCTTAAGGTTAACTCCCTTGCACTCATACATCCATGGCTCACAAAGACCTTTAAGTAACGAGACAGCCTTAAGTTCAACTTGGCCACTATCCCAATCTTGAAGTTGATGTCCTATGGCACCAAGCCCATTTCCATTCTCGTCACAGATAATAACGCCGGTAAAGAAAGTTTTCCAGTGAGAGCTTTTGACAAGCTCAAACATTGATCAAATGGAACTTTTAGGATCCTCAAGATATTGAACGACACTACCTATAAGATCGACCTACTAGGGGACTATTATATTTCTGCTACTTTCAATATAACGGATCTGACTGCATGCTATGAAAAATTCGGAGCATTAACGAATGAGGACGAAACTCCCCCACCCTCGGAAGACTAACACAGCGCTTACCTGGGCTGAACCAGTTGGGGAAGGCTGAACTGGTTCAACTAGGGGGGCAAGTGGTAAATGACCGGCTGACCCTCTTTACCTGGTTCAGGGTTGCCACTCAAGAAGTGTGGTCTCCCCCTCATATTTATTTACTATTATATATATATATATATGTATATATGCAAAAAATAGCTTCTCGTGGCTCCATCCACATTTTAAAAATTATGTTGACATAAACAAAAGCTTACAAAAGGGGTAGAGAAACAAGACTCCCACAAGAATAAGAGCTAGTAATCTACATAAAAAATTTACAACAGATAAGGGAGAGGAGAAGCAAACAAGATACAAACAAAATTCCCCAGGACAGAAAGCAAAATACAGAAAAAAGGGGGTCTGAAAATAAAAAAACCACAACAAAGGGGAACTATCTCTTAATTATGTTTTAGCCAACAAATTTTGAGGTGGGGAACCTCAATTTTATCTCAATTTAGCAGAAAAAGAAGTGGAGGAGGAGGGGAGGTAGCCACAAATGTGATGTTGGTGCTGATACCATATTTGGCAAGCCAATTAGCAGGTTGATCGCCCTCCCTGAAAATAAAAGTGAAATTCACCTGGATGTGGATTAAGAGTTTTCTGATCTTTTGGGTTCAGTAAGAGTGGTGCCAGGGTATCACATCCTCAGTGCTAAGTAAATTGATGACCACATTTGAATCCACTTTAATCCAAATATGAGTCCATCCAATCTTTATTGCAATGTTAATTGCCCAATAGACAACAATAATCTCAGTTTCAATGGCATTAACAGCCAAAACAGGAGTATGGAAGTAGAGAAGACAGTGGCCAAGGTGGTTTCTGAAAATTCCACCCACCCCAGCCCCCAGCTCAGAGAAACTTCCATCTGTATTAATCTTGATAGTGTTACCCTTAGGAGGCTTACATAAGACTTTATAGATATGCAGAGGAGTTTCCTTTCCAAAGGAGTAAGAGTTGGAGATGTTTAGAAATTTTTTATATCTGATCATCTTATGGATGTAGGAAATAGTGTTTCTAACCACCTTTTCAGTGGTGTAAATAGTGTCTTCGAATTTGGATTTATTTCTGTTCGTCCAAATAAACCATGCCACAATGAAAGGGATAGGAGTACAGTTTATCTGATGCCAGCTCTGCCAGCAAGTAAAAATCTTATTCCAAGTGAGATGGAAGGCTTCAATATTTAGATGTTGCATAAGCTGGTTCCAGACTCCCTGTGCAAAGGTACATTCAAAAAATAGATGGGTTATAGATTCCTCCTCTTGGAGACACAACCCACATCTAGAAGGCTCTCTCAGAGCTTTTAACTTGAGTATATCGTCAGTAGGAAGAAATTATTGGAAAATCCTCCAGCTGAAGAATGCCATAGATGGGGATAGAAATTTATTCCAGACAATTCCACCCCATGGTATCCTCTCCCAGCCATATAATCCGGAGTAGATAGCTTTTGTAAGGCTCTGATCAGAATAAGCCTGCCAAACAGGTTTATCAATCTTTGTCCTATCAAATTGTATGGTGGCAATCCTCTTTACAGACTGCTCTTGCAAAATTGTTGAGAGTTTTTGAAGTGACCAGTTGTTGCCTTCCCAGCAGTCAACAAGCTTGAGACTAGGATTAGGGGAAATAAGGGGAATTAACCAATCTTTGGGGCACCAGTGATCTAGCCAAAAGTTGATATTCCCATTTCCCAAATCCCATAAGAATAGGCCTTCAGCAGTCTGCCTAATCTTAAGTATCTTCACCCAAATTTTGGAATCTCCAATCTTTTTGTCCACAAGTGTAGGGTGTTGATCTTTACAATATTTGCCCCACATAAACTTAGCCCATAATGAAGTCTGATTTCTAAATTTAATCCAGATTTACACAAGTTGATTTGAAGCAGTTGATTGAGGGCCTTAAAGCCAATTCCTCCAGCCAACTGAGGGGTATCCACCTTTTGCCAGGAAGCCCAATGCATTTAAGTTATTTTACCAGACCAAAGAAATCTGTTAAAAACTCTTTCCATTTGAATTTGAGTGCTTTTCTTCATAGCAGTCATCTGCAAGATGTAAGAGAGAGAGGTAGTTAGTATACTTTTCAGCAAAGTAATTCTCCCACCATTAGAGAGGAAGGATTGAGTCCATCCAGAAAGAAAGGAGGAAATCTTATTAAGAACTTCCTCAAATTGAATTTGTTTAGTTCTGCCAGTAAGAATAGTAACTCCAAGGTACTTGATAGGAAGCTGAGTGTAGGAGAAACCAGTGTGTTGTGTGACCCATTGTTTACAGTTAGGGGAAGCTCTCTTATTGAAGATCAAGTGACACTTATCAGTATTAAAATACATCCCTGAGTGATGTTGAAATTTTTGTAGACTTTGGATTACTTTCTTCACAACATTCTTATGGGCACTTGAGAACATAATATCATCAGCATATAGGAGGTGAGAAATTGCAATATTGGATCTGTGATGGTATCTGGAATAATTCTGAGGAAGAAGGGATGCATCAAGAATTCTGGACAAGTAATCAATGACAAGAATAAAAATTGTGGGGGATAGAGGGTCCTCTTGCTTCAAACCTCTAGTAGCAGTAAAAGATCCCCAAGCATGCCCATTGAGGAGAATAGAGTGGGCATTGTTGTGTAGCCATCTCTGAATAAGTTGGCAGAAAGCAGGTTGGAATCCCCTAGCAGTGAGTATCTCCATTATAAAATCCCAACCGATTGTGTCATATGCCTTTCTAATGTCCAATTTATAAATAAGATTACCCCCTCTACAAGGCTTATTCAGATCTTGTAGTAGTTCATGGGCTAGTAAAGCATTATCAATGATGGACCTGCCCTTTACAAAGGCAGTCTGATTGGGTGTTATCAAAACCTCAAGGTGGTGCTGAATTCTTCTCACAATAATTTTACTTATCACTTTGTTGAGAATAGTTGTTATACAGATTGGTCTAAAGTGATCCCAAGTTTTCTGAACTTCAGTTTTAGGAACAAGAACATAAGTGGACTCCTTGAAGTGATGGGGAAGGTTATTACCTTGAAAAAAACTGACCACAGCAGCAATAACCTCAACTTTAATAGTATCCCAAGATTTTTTGTAGAAGTCAGCTGTGAAACCATCAGGGCCAACAGTCTTAGAGCTATCAATAGAGCTAATAGCTTCCCAAATTTTCTTTTCAGTAGGGGGATCAGAAAGACTAAGGTTGGAAGTATAACTCAGCTCATCAGAGAAGTGATGAGTTTTAATAGGGAGCCTTGTATGTTGAACTTGGTTTAGTAGCTTTTTAAAATAGTTAATAGCATCATCAGCAATAGCTTTATTGTTATGGAGCCAAGTTCCTTCAGTATTTTGGATAGAGTGAATTGTATTACATTTCTTTTTGTACTTGATGTACGCATGGTAAAATTTGGTATTTTTGTCTCCATTAGTGAATATGTTCATGGATGGCTTTTGTTTCAAAAATTTGTGGTCTGTCACCTGATTTTTTTGCTGAAGAAGCAATACAGTTGAAATCCTCCCCCAACTAACCAGGGAGAGGTCATTTGCTGACTGATCTTGTGGAGACAGTGCCATAGTTCCTTTCTATCATCCTTAGTACAACCTGCATAAACTAAAGAGGCAAAACCCCTGTGACCATTAATATGAAAGGATAAATGAAGAAATTGTTGGTGATTCCCCAAAATATTCCAACTAACTTCTTTTCTGCAGAAGATTCATATTTTTTTGTTGATGTTAGCAAAATGAATAAAACCATTGAATTTATTTATCAATCTTTGAGGGTGTTTGTGCACCATGGGTTCAAGTATCACAATACACCAAAGTTTATGCTTGTCGTTTAGATGCAAAATTCTTTTGAGTGAAAGGAGATCGACCATACCTCTAATATTCCAACACAAAATATTAATCATTTATTGATGGGAGTTGGATAGATGGCTGAGACCTTGATCTAGTTCTGCCTCTCTGGTATTTAGAGGGGGAACCATTCTTATCCCTGGCCTTTCCATCTGTATTCATAGAACTTGTTCCTTGTTGAAGTTGCTACACTTCTGATGCCTTTTTTTTTTCTTTTTAGCTGTCTGAATTTGCCAATCTTCTTCAAGTGTCTGTTGTAACTTAGCAATAGTGATATCCACTATTGTTATTTCATGATCTATTTTTTGTAAGCATTCTTGCACATCTTCACCTTTACCCCCTAGTGCAGGAGATGGGGGAGCAATGATAATAATCTCATTAACTTCTGTTCTGATAGATCTCCTTGGGGATGCCTTATTATTACTTTCAGATTGTGAGTCAGATAGCTCCCTTAAAGGATCTCCTGATGGGGTGGAAACATAGTTCTTTGGGGAATTGTTTCCAGCAGTGGGTGTAGTGTTAATTTGCTGAGTATTTATGATATAGTTCAACTGATTGATCTCCTCAGCATTATTGCTTGTAATCTCCTCAGCATTCTTTCCAGAATCCTAAGTCCTTAGGATTCTTGAGATTGGTCCTTCTTGATGGGGGTTGGAACCTATAGAATCTTTCAATTGTGTGGCCAAACATTTTACAGTGTTGGCAGTAGAATGATTTTTGTTCAGCAACTATTTCCTGCCAAAAACCCTCAGCCTCATATCCTATCCAGATTCTCTTTATTTCTGGGAGAGTTATATCTCTTTCCACTTGAATTCTAGCAATAAAGATACAACAACAACAAGCTTTCATCTCACTAAGTGCGGTTGGCTACACGTATCATTTTTCGCCATTGCATTGATGGATATAATGTTAGATATCACATATTTATTAAGTTCTTTCTGTATAGAGATGCTTATACAAATTTTAGAAAATTTTATGCTCAATCATATGAGCCATTTAAAAGTATTAAAAAAGTGGCACTAATTTGTACATCCTTGATTTGCCAAGGAATTTGCTCATCTTCCTTTTTCTTACCTAGAGGATCTAATGTTATTTAAGAGAGTTAGCAAAACGTCAAATTTGCAAGTTGATTCTTTTGTAGGATGGCAAAATCATTATTTGCAGGTGCCTAACTGATATTATTTTCTTGAGGTGTATCATATTATCAAAGATAATGTGCCAACAAATCATGATGGAGATCATAAATTTCTTCTGGGGTGAAAGAATATAGCACCAATTAAAGGCACTTTGTTTACTACAGGTAACTTAGGCCAAGTTTGAGGTGGAGGTGCACCTGCGGCGCGACAGGGGGCCCTGATTCGGCGCTGTTTGGGGCGGCAAGGCAGCCATGGTACCCCGCGATATCGCATAAATCGGGCTGCGGGTTTGACCCCACTGCTCATTTTTTTCCTTTGGCTTTTTACCCGTCTGCCCCCGCCTTGTTTCAATTCCACCCTAATCCTCTCCTACCTCCTTCGACTCTTGTGCAAGAAAGGTGTGATCTTTCCCCTCCCTCCCCTCCTTCCTCTTCTTCGACGCATCTCACGCTTGTTGGTTCATCATCTTCCTCATTTGTTACTAGAATAAATGCGAATGCATTGATTTTTCATTTTTGGTTTGCTTTGTCACCTTCCTCTATGCGAATGCGAATAGCTCTTTTACTGGCATATATGCAAATGCCTTGTATGGATTGGATATAGGAATTTGATGTGAATGCTATACGTTTTTGGTGTCTTTATTTTTTGTTTGGTCAGCTGTGTGAAAAAAAAAATTTCGTTCATGGATTGAGGATGACAACAATTTGATGTTAGATTTTTTTTTGAGTGAGGCTCTATATTGGCTTGGTTCTGTTGGTCTTTGCATGATGATCCAACAATAAAGACAGGAAAAAAAATTATTGTAGATGCGGCTTGGGCATTGTATTGTTCTTTGCAGTGGCTGGCTTGGAGTGGCTTTGCTTTTGGGTTATGCATGTGGGTTGGCATGGGTTATGTGGCATGGTGTTATGGGTGTAGCATGGTGTTAAGTGGCATGGCTTTGGGTGGATGTGGCTTGGGGTGGATGTGGTTGTGGCTTGGTGTTATCCATTCTCTTAGTATTTTTTTCTTTTTCTTTAGCACTTTCTCTACTCACTGTTAAGCAAGTTGTGTATATGAACTTTTGTTCTGTTTGAAATAAATTTCTGCTTCTGAAGCATCAAATATGTGGTTGTCCCAATTCTGTTTTAAATAACTTTACTAAAAAAGGATAGAATTGTCATTTTTCCATAAACAACTACCCCACTGCTGTTTCACACAACTGTAACAAACAGGTTACCAGCTTCCTCGCAACATCTTTTTAGGGCAGCGCAGTTGCAGTTGAAAAGCTGAGAAGCAGCAGCTACCCCAAACAGACCCTTGGAGAAACATACTTCAGAAATTTTTTGCATTTAGAGAAAATGACCTGGGACAAGAATTTCGAAGACGAAGAATTGGTCCAATCATAAGAACTCAGAGTGAAAATGAAGTACTGGAAGCTTGTGCCTATCAGAGATTAGGAACCCAAATAGATTAGGGGAACGATCTAGATATTTTCTCAGACCAAGCAAATATTCTAAATCTTTGAAGTTTGAATAATTGTACCCATTGTTAAGTGATATTTTCATCTTTCGATTTTTTAAACAATTAAATATTTGTTATTTGTTCAGTCTATATTTTCCAAATCAAAATCTTCTTTTCAAATAAAATAAAAACAATCATATTTTTCTAGCAACTCGGCTTGGGACTAATTTTTCTCTTCATCATTGATGGGTGGTATTGTCTTCATGCATCGATAGTGTGTCTGTGTCAATTATTGTTCCGTTGATATACCTTGCTAATTTCATTCTTGAGCAAGTATAATCAATTAATTTTCTTGATTCTAGAACCATCTGTTGAATTATTCTTAAATAGATGAATTCTAGAATTTTCAATTCTAAATAATGGAACTCCCTGTGAATTAGTAAGTTATTGATTGGATAAAAGAAAACAATTGAAATGAATTTGCAATAAAATCAATTCTTTTCCGTTTTAGGACTAAGTCTTTCACTTCATATCTGCTTCATTCTCTATTTAGGCTGACTTGTTTTTGACAAGTTAACCTAAATTCTATCCTTTTTGAAATTTTCTTTACCGACATAGAATAATAAATAAAATAAAACAAAATGAAAGAAATTTCTAAAAAAAACAAAATAAAACCAAAATAAAATTTATGTGTATAAGTTTCGAAAGAAACGCCCGGTTTACAAGACAAGGTTAAGAGTTTTTTTTATTTGTCTAGAAAATCTCTACGACAAAGATGGGGCACAGAATGAAACTAATTTCTTGGAAATTTTCAAATTTCAGAAAATATGGTCGCCGAAGCTGATCTTCTCGTTTTTTACTGGAATGAACATGGTTGTCAGGAAGAATGCTTTGTCTGATAGACCAGTAATCAAGTGTGGAGAAGGATTTGACAATACTAATGTCAAGTTTGGGAATTTTACTGTTGTCGTTGTTAAGTTTGAGACTGTTGAGTCTGAGATTGTCAAGTCTCTTGAGCCCGCTGTGGAGTTCAACTTGTGGTCTAACAAGTAGTTCCCCTCTCTAAAGAGGATCTTAGTTGAGAAGAAGTCTGTTGTTGCTGCCAAGTCTGTTACTAGGATTGTGAATAGTTTTGTTGTTACTATTGAGATTTTTTTTTGCTACTGCTGATGCTGTTTCTGCCACTAGTTTTATTGTTGTAGTACTTGTTGCTGCCCTTGTGCCAATAATAGGAAAAGAAGATCAGTTTATTGATGGACTTGTTGCGGGGAACGAGTCAACTTTTGCCTCGGTACCCATGAGTCTACTTTGAGGTCTAATTTTTCTTAGTTTTCTATTTTTTTTTTCAAAATAATTTATTTTTCATTAATAAATGTGTATATCAATTAAATATATTTTTTTTCGTTTTTTATTTTAATGAATTAATTTATTAGTACATATTTTTGTTAATTAAATACGACGAAGCTTGCTTGTAATTTGTATACGATGTTATTTAAATTGGGTATAGTAATTTTCAATTTATGCAATTACTTGAAATTTATAAAATTAATTGTTAATAAATTTAAATAAAAATTAGATATTTGTTTAAATGTTTAGGTTGTTTATTAATTCGTTGAAATACTCATTTAATTAATATATAGAAATCAAGTACAAGAAAAATATAATATTAAAAAATTTATGCAAGTCAAGTATCTGCTCGAGCTCGAGCTAACATGAATAACTTATAGTACAACTAAACCAAATATAATCCACACAGATATTGCTCAACTTGCCTCGATTACAATCCTATACAATCAATTAATAGGCTGAATAATAATTGTTGAATTGGGGTAAGCTAATTTTATCCTGTTAACTTAGTTTATACAGGAATATGAATGAAATTTATTCTTTTTCATACTTCAGATGTAATGATCATTAAGTTGAGTTGCTTATTAAAAAGTTCATTTGTAATTGCCTAGAATTGATAAATCGTGTTGTTTGGGAGGATGAATCGAAAGGGGACAAAAGTCGGGCTATATACACCAACAATCAATTCTTTTTTTAACCCAAAAGCTTTAGCTTATTTTTATAAGCCAATTGATTGAAATTTTAATGTCAAAATATTTTCCAACTATGTGATATGGGTTTAAATTTAAAGCGTCGCGCACCTTTAACAATCTCGCTCTCACATGAGATTATCTCAAATCAGCCATCACTTCCTTGTAATTTAGAAGCTACTTACATTAAGAACTTGGTCAATTTAGAAGCTACTTACATTAAGAATGATGGGTGAGATCCATGGGATTCAAAAATCACAAGAATGATTTTATGCTATCTCAACAAATGACTTCGATATGACTTATCAGGGAAAATGAACTTGAATGAGACCATAGTTGAGCTAGACACATTAATATTTTGCCCAATTTCAATCAAAAACCTTAATCCTATTGCTGAGGGTCAACTATTTGATATTTCTACATCAATATATTTTCTATTATTTGATTTGGGATTATATCCAATACCTTTTAGCACATAATTGTGTCATAAACAAATCTTGTAGACTGTTTACAGTCGTGGAAACAACGGACGGGCTGATATTATGCCCCATTGGAACTTTGCTAATCCTCAACTAAGATGTCATTACTTGTTCTAATTCCTAAGGCCCCAAAATTTTTCAGAACCTCACTTGGTCTAGGGTTCGCTGAAAGATGTGCGCTTTCATCCCTCTGGAAACATTCCAACTCCTTAAATCAGATATTACACTTTTTAGTTCTATCCTTGACAAATCTTTTCTTTGTTATACTCATCACTTGTATAATGACTTTTTGTAATGCCGTTGAATGTCCTCGCTTCAAAAGGAAGGAAAAGAAGGCGTTCCATTTTTCTATGCAGCCAAAAGAAACGGAGGAGATTAGTGCCCTTTTCTCCAAGCGAAGATCCGAATCAAAGACTTGTGCAAATGGGTTCTCTCGCAACTGCACTAACTTCATTGAAGATGGAGTTCAGCAATGATTTAAGTTACTTTCCTGGAATGGCCGCTAGCTCTGCTAATACGGCCATCCTAGAGAAGGGTGGAATGCAGGTTTAAAAATATATTAAAGTTTTTAGCTGCTTTTTTTTTTCTCTTTTTATCCCTATCGCAACATTCCTTTACTTTAGCTCAAGATTTTTTTAGCGTTTTCCTTCTCTATTTTCTACTAAATTTTTTCCACCATCAGGTCCTGGCTGGAGAAGATAAAGAAACTTTAGAGCTGTGCAGGACCATGTACAGGAGAGGGGAATGCCCTCCCCTGGTTGTAATTTTTGATTCATGTGAAGGGTAATTACCTCCACTAAATTCACATGGCTTCCAATTTATTATAATCAACAAATGTTGGGTCACTGCAGCTTCACAGTGGAAGCTGATGAGGACATCAAGGACATGACCTTTATCTCGGAGTACACTGGAGACGTGGATTACTTGAAAAGGCGAGAACATGATGACTGTGACAGCATGATGACCCTTCTCCTTGCAACAAATCCATTTCATAGCTTAGTCATCTGTCCAGATAAAAGGGGAAATATTGCTCGTTTCATCAGTGGAATTAACAACCATACTCCGTAAACACTGCTCTACTATTTTCTTTTCTCATGTTTTTCTATCGAAGCACTCAAATCTGCTTGCAGTTGTTACTGAATGTCAGAACTTACTGCAGTTGAATTATCATTTTTCTGCAGGAAAGGCATGAAGAAGCAGAACGTTAAATGTGTCAGATATGATGTCAATGGTCAGTGTCGAGTCCTACTTATCGCTTGTCGCGACATATCTCGTGGCGAAAGGCTTTATTATGACTACAATGGGTACGAGCAGGCATACCCAACCCAGTTTTTTTTGTAATATTTCACCGAAACATTAGCTTACCCATTTATCATTGGAAACCATAAATCTATGATTTGAGGGGCTGCTTTTTACTTACTGTACACCCGGTTCCTTTTACCATTTAAAGGCCGCCAGCGGTGTTCCATGAGGCATTTTTTTTTCCCATAATTTTAATGCATTTTTGCGTCCATTTTGCATTTCCAGCTTCATTATCAGATTTATTGTTCTGCTCTCTTTTTACCCGCTAAAATATTTCTGCGATCAACATCAAGGCAATTATTCTTTTACTGAAGGCATACCAAAAATTTCACTTGTGTGCTCCCTTGGCTTTGAATTACTATTTTATAAATAAATTTTCTCACAAGGGACAAAACTACAACAACCTTTTCAAGAAATTTACACTTGTCACTGAAATGTTTTTTATTTATAAAACTAGCAACATTTTTTTGGTAAAATGAACTGGTATACTTATCCATTTGATGAGGCTGAATTTTTGAATAAAAAAATTGCAACACGAAATATTTTATCCATTTGATGAGGCGTAGGATCTTGCGTATATTCATCATCCTCGATGCTATTCTGCTAACCTTGGTTAAAACTAGTGTCCATTCTTGTGTATGAAGTTGGTTTTGGTTTTAAATGTGGCTTCTTAAATTCTTTATTATCTTAATCATATGATTATACTTAATACGGAAATTTTGAATTGAAGAGCATTTCAGTGTCTTAATCACATAATAATATATGCATGCAAAAATCTTTTCTCAAAAAATTAATATAAATTTTATTTTAAATGTGGCTTCAAGAATTTGATACTATTTAAATAAGTAACAAATTTTAGGTGTTGGATATGTGAATACTTAAAATTATGCAATATGTATTAAAATACCCCATATTTATACTCTATCTAAGCCCATTCAGATATAGTTCCAGATAAATTTGAATTTAGTCTACGTTTTAAAATTCTATTTAAATTAAATTTTATTTTTTTAAGAGTTTAAGCGATATATGCATTAATTGAGATACTAGTTAACTATTAGGACGACAGCAATGCTTTTATAATATTCTCTTATTACTAAAAATATATGAATTTGAACCTTTTCATCTAAATTTACATGCCACTCATTAATTATTATGCCTAAAATTTTGCACGACTCAAATGCATGCAAATAAATAAATAAATTGTTGATTCAACCTTGCTATGTTCTCAAAAATTTCTCAAATTTGGATCTTAAAAGTATACATAAATTTTCAAATGTGAAAAGTTTTAGATCTTAAATTGTTTTGTGGATCGCGATCAATGAATAGAGCGTTAGTTGAATGAGAGAAGAAAGAAAGAAGTTTTAAACCGTCTTTATATTTTTAGTGAGGATGCCATTCGGAGATTTTTTTCTTGAAAATAATCCTCTTATTTATAGTTTATAGGTAGGACTTGATAAATTATATGATTGTCCTCATTTTAAAAAGGAGACATTACTATAATTAATGAGCCATTACATTTACATATTTGCAATTGAATGACATTTTTTCTAACCCCGTAATAGCTGTTAGCGCCGCTACATTTTGTAATAGCCTTAAACACAACTTTACATTGATAACTATCCAATTCACTTGGTTGAAATTTATTTGGTCAGTTAGGATTCATTTGGTTGGACCAAACATCCTTCGATCGACTTAGATCTTTGATCGCCCATTCTGTAAAGATGCGTCATTGTTGCGTAGGATTGTTTCATCGGGCGGGTAGAGGGTGAATCACCTAATCTGACAAGCAGCCTCCGACTTAGATCTTTGATCGCCCATTCTGTAAAGACTCGTCATTGTTGTGTAGGATTGTTTCATCGGGAAGGTAGAGGGTGAATCACCTAATCTGACAAGCAGCCTACGTTCGATCTTTGTGTCTATACTAAAGAACCTCATCTTGGACGACTGTTGATTGTCATGATGATAACTACATGAAAGTAGGTGCTGATGAGGCCATGTGGTATTTGTTGGGTCATTCATTCTATTCATTCAATCGGCAAATGAGATCGACTGATCGTATGACGAATAATCCATGCTCTTTATGTCTTCAATTACTTCTCCCTATTTCTAGAACCTACCCTACAAGAGACAAAAGAAAAAGGAAACCTGACTGTTTTCGCCCACTCCTTAAGGAAAAGGTGGGTGAGGAGTTGCAGTTGATTGAGAAGAGGAAAAGAGTTGAGAAAAAAACTGTCGGCGAAAAAAGGATAGTAGAATCAATAAAAACTAGTTAAACGCCTAACCACAAAACTGCTCGTGTAGAAGAGGTTGGTGAATCTTCCGACTCAGTACTGCTTATTGAAAAGAGTCAGAAGGGAGGAAAAGTATTGGACTCTATACAACTTCGTGTTGACCTCACTTTTGGTTGAGGTTTAGTTTTTCCTCTTTAGTAGTCTAGGGTCTAGCCATAGGACTTTCATGTTGACTATTCCTAAAAGACTAGAAAAGGAACCCTCACTATTAGAAACCCTAAACCACTCTTTTCTCAACTTGAAGTTCCATATATTGGTCCTAACCTCTAGCACTTAGTAGGTGGGGTCAATATGGGGGAGCTCAAGGTGAGTCCTCGTAGGACTGCTTGGCCTTAAGGCTGACCATTGGTGTTGGTCTGGAGCTGGTTCATTCACTTGCACTAACTTTCACTCACTTTCACCCACTTTCAATCATAACCCTAAACCCAAAATTTCTTCAACCCAAACATTGTTGACTTTGATCCGTTGATCCATTGGGAGACTCATGTAAATGGTCCCCTAGACCCACTGAGGTTTAGCTAGGACCAGTACATAAATGACCTAAATAGGGATTTCATTGGTCCATGGCTCACATAGAGTGGTTGGCACCCCAATTTCACCAAAATATCCAACTTAGCCTTTTGCCCCACAAACCTATCCAAATTACCTAAACACACCCAAACCCTAAATTTTGCCAAAAATCCCAATTTCACCCAAAATACCCAAATTTATTCTAAATTCATTTCAAACCATTTCAAACTACTCAAATTTCCCAAAACCTCCCAAAAGTTTCAAAACATCCCAAAATTTCCAAAATTACCAAAAATTACAAATTTCCAAAATTACCAAAATACCCCCAAATTTGGCCAAACTTACAAAAATACCCTTGGTGGCTCAAACTTTCCCAAAACCTTCAAAATCATCCCAAATATCCCCAAAACTAATTTGGACCCTTCAAGTGAACCCAATTTGATCAATTTTACCAATTTTGACCAAAAACTCCAAATTGCTCTTAAGGGTCCAATTTCCCCAAATTCACCCCAATTGTCCATCAATTTGACCCCAATCTCCCTCAATTTTAATTAAAAACTCAAAATCATCATGCCTATGATAATTTCAAACCAAATCCAAGCTTATTTGGCCCATGACTTGAGTCCAATTTCAACCCAAATCAAAAATCCCTAATTTAGCCAAATCCCACTTAATTGAACCCCCAAATCCTTCCAATTAAAAATCCCCAATTTAGCCAAATCCCAATGGCCCCAATTATGCATCATAAACTCTTTGAAACAGCTCAACACACCAAATTAAACCCTCAATTGACCTTGATCAAGCTTCAATTCCACTCAATTTTATCCCAAATCCAAAATCCTCAAATTTGCCCCAATTTGCCCATGTCTCCAAATGTCACCTAAATGAATGTCCAAACCCCAAAATTGACACCCGATTGATGTTGAGAACTCTTAATAATATTCAGATAAACCATTTTAAACCATAAATTTGGACTTATCCCAAATCTAGCCCAACCTAAGCCCAAGTCTAACCCCGCTAAACCATTTTCAACCATAAATTTGGACTTATCCAAAATCTAGCCCAACCTAAGCCCAAGTCTAACCCAACACCCCTAAATTGACCACATGCCCAAAATCCCTCAAATTGAACCTCCTCCTAATTGGACCTCCAAATCAATTCAAAATCACCCCAAATCTTTTTTAAACCCTTCATGACAATCATCTACACCAAATTGATTAGTTAATTGGGCTCAATGTCATGGCTAAAACAACCCCTAGCCCAAACCTAACTTCAAGCCAATTTGACCCAAATTGAACACCTTCACCAAAATTGACTTAGCCATGCCCAAATGACCAAATTAATGACACCATAGCCACTAGGTGGAGTCTAGTGACCAGGCTAGACCCACTTAGCTCACTGTAGGTGATCCATGGACCAAAGGTCCCCTAAATCAAGGGATTTGTTTCCTAAATTGCTTAAGCCAAAGATATTTTTCTGAAAACCCATCACTAGCCCAAATTAATTGTTGTGACAGATTCCCCTGAGTTCTCTGAGCCACTTGAGCACCTTCCCTACCATGGCTAGCCGCCCTAGTCACTAGAGGAGCTAAAATTGAGAGTCCCCATGCCTAAATTCAGACCCAAATTCACTCATCTTAGCTGGTCTTTTCCAATTGACATTAACACTTTGAAACCCTCCACATAAGCATCATTTAACACCCACTAATTGGCCCTGACAGCTGATACACTGATAATATATGCTTTTTTAGACCCATATTTTATACCTATTTTTGGTGATATTGTACTTTAATGGAAGGTATTTTGATGTTTTCTT
>NW_018221456.1:60834-61472 GCF_001263595.1 Phalaenopsis equestris
ACCCATATTTTATACCTATTTTTGGTGATATTGCACTTTAATTGAAGTTATTTTGATGTTTTATTGCAGGTTGTTGATTTTTAGGGCTTAAAGAAAAAAAGAAGCAAAAAGGATGAAATTTGGAGTCAAAATGACGTTTTTTAGAAAATACTCAGCGCCGACGGCACAGAACAACCGAAAGCTGGAGAATTTTTACTCAGCGCCGACGGCGCCAAAGGTGTTTCAGACTCTGTTTCTAGAAGGTTCCATGTATTTGGATGATTTTTGAAGAGTTTTTGGAGGCACCTCTTGGAGAACCGACTTTGGGCTTTATTTGGGGCAGAATTTCATCAGAAAAGGGGCTCCTCTACGTTCATTTTTCACTCCACAACATTCCGCCACGTTACATTTCCATAATCCATCTTTATTCCACCACATATTGGAGTCAATTTGTAATTTTGTTTTCATAGTTTAGAGTTTTTGTGGTGAGATTTAGTGTGAAACTTTCTATAAGAGTGTTGGAGAAGGAGAAAAGTGAGAGAGTTCTTCTTCTTGAATTTCTAAGGGAAGGCTACAAAGGATTTGCTTTGAGAAAGAGTTCCAGATAAGTTTGTTTGTTTATTTAGTATTGTATGAACTTTCTTTTATATATGAAATTT
>NW_018221456.1:62291-63801 GCF_001263595.1 Phalaenopsis equestris
GGGCTTAAATAGAAAGTTCATTATTACTTGATAACGATATGTATACTTGCGTAGAATCCCATTATTAATTTTCTATAATTATATATATTTTACACAACTTACTTTTCATATAAGGATCAAGTTTTTAGCACTGTAGTGGTGTCAACTTCATAAATCCTTACATTAAAAAAATCGTGATCTAGTTTTTGGCACCATTGCCGGAGAAGGTAACAATTAAATTAAATTAAATTAAATAGTTTTGATAAATTAGGAAATTTAGAGAATATTTATATATACTATACAAATATATAAAAACAAAAAAAATAAAAATAAAAATATAAAAAAATCCAAAAAGAAATTTAATTAAGATTGTATTTTTAAAGAATTTTACTTAGCTTACTTTATTTGTTTATGCGAAATATTGGATCTGAAGGTTTAATACCTTACAATTCAAAATAAGAACGTACTATTAGAAAAAAATTGAAAACAATAAAGAGAAATTAAGAATTTGAAAGAAATGGCGAATAATATGGAAAAACAAATAAATGAGAATCGATAAAGACTTTTAAAAGATTATGCGAATTGAACAACAGATGAACTTCATTTTACTATTCAAAATCTTGATGTTGCTGCTAATTCATTTGAGCTTAAACCTGCTATTATCCAAATGGTACAAAATAATCAGTTTGCAGGATCACCTACTGAAGATCCTAACTTAACTTACATCTTACTAGTTTTCTTGAAATTTGTGCTACATTTAAATATGACGGAGTGTCTAATGATGTTGTTAGGCCTAAACTTTTTCCTTTTTCATTATGGGATAAAGCCAAGGCTTGGTTAAATTCATTAGCACCTGGATCTATTAGAACTTGGGGAGAAATATCATAAAAGTTCTAGGCTAAATATTTTCTACCCTCGAAAACTGCTAAGCTTAGAAATGATATTACATCAATTTGTTAGTTTGAAGGGGAATCGATATATGAAGTCTGGGAAAGATTTAAGGATCTTTTTAGAAAATGTCCGCACCATGCTTTACCATATTGGTTAATAATTAAAGCCTTTTATAATGCTTAGTAGGATCATTAAGATCTATTATAGATGCTACTGCGGGTGAATCAATCATTAATGTCACCTTTTGATGAAGCATACTATTTAATTGAAGAAATGACTACTAATAATTTTCAATGACCCTCTGAAAGGGTAAATCCTAAGAGAGTAGCCAGTAATCATGAATCTGATGCAATGTCTATTTTGGCATCTCAAATTACTGCTATTTCTAAAAATATTAATCAAATAAAAGTGAACTATTCTCAAATACCTCCAATATTAGAGGAAAATTCACTAAGACAGATTATTGATACTCAACCATCTTATGAAACCTTTAATGCTATAAATAATCAAAACAATAATATCTATTTTAACTATTTTAACCCTGGATGGAAAAATCACCCTAATTTTAGTTGGAATAATTATAATAATTTGGTGAATCCATCTGGAAATCAGAACAATCAAGGAAATCCTAATTTTCGAC
>NW_018221456.1:66507-68324 GCF_001263595.1 Phalaenopsis equestris
AAATTTGATTTTAATGAAGAATGCATAAAAGCATTTGAATTATTAAAAAAAAAGTTAGTCACTACACCTATAATGGTACCACTTGGCTGGAAAAAACCATTTGAAATAATGTGCGATGCTAGTAATTATGCTATTTGGGCTGTATTAGGACAAAGACACGATAAAGTTTTTAAAGTTATATATTATGCTAGTAAGACTCTAAATGATGCTCAAGTTAATTATACCACTACTGAAAGAGAGTTATTAGCTATTGTTTATGCCTTTGATAAATTTAAACCTTATTTAATTAGAACTAAATGTATAGTGCATACAGATCATTCTGCTATTAAATACTTAATGCAGAAGAAAGATGCTAAACCAAGATTAATTAGATGGATACCTCTATTGCAAGAGTTTAATTTTACCGTGATTGATAGAAAGAGAAATGATAATCAAATAGTTGATCATTTGGCTAGAATAGAAATAGAAATATTAACTAATTTTGCAAATGAAATTTTAGAGAATCTCCCTAATGAATAATTTTATAGTATTGATGAAATGGATACACCGTGGTATGCTGATATAGTGAATTATATTGTAAGTGATATTTTACCACCTGATATAAAAAATCCACAATTAAAGAAGTTTATATATGATTAAAAGCCTATTTTTGGGATGACCCATATTTATATAAATAATGTAAAGATCTAATTATTAGAAGATGTGTGTCTTATGAAGAAATTCAATAGATAATTGAAAGATGCCATGATTCTAAATTTGGAGGACAATTCGGAACAAATAGAACTGCATATACAATTTTACAAACTGGATTCATTAAACTACTATTTTTAATGATGTTAATGAATATATTAAACATATGATAAATATCAAAGTGTAGGAAATATTTCTAGAAAATATGAAATTTCTTTAAATTACACATTGGAAGTTGAAATTTTTGATGTGTGGGGATCAAATTTTATGAGACCATTTATGCCTTCATTTGGAAACCTATATATATTACTTGCTGTTGATTATATGTCCAAATGGATTGAAGCTATTGCTGTACATAGATGTGATGCTCGGAGTGTTTCTAAATTTTTAATTAAAATAATTTTTACAAGATATGAAATGCCGAGAGTAATTATTACTGATGGAGGATCTCATTTCAAGAATAAAAGAATAAAAAAATTATTTAAAGAATACGATATTATGCATAGATTCTCTACTGCTTATCATCCTCATATTAGTGGTCTAGCAGAGATATCAAATCATGAAATTAAACATATTTTAGAAAAGGCTGTAAATCCTTATAAATTTGGTTGGTCTGCTAGACTTGACACAGCATTATGAGCATATAGAATTGCTTATAGGACTCCTATAGGAATGTCCCCATACAGACTGATATTTGGAAAAACATGCCACTTACCTATAGAATTAGAGCATAAAACAATTTTGGTTATTAAGGAGTTTAATTTTAATCTAAAAGATGGTGGTGAGAAAAGATTATTGCAACTCAATGAACTTGAGGAGATTAAAAATGAAGCATATAATAATGTAAAAATCTATAAAGAGAAAATGAAAATATGGCATGTTCGGAAGATTATTAAGAAGAAATTTGAACCTGGACAAGAAGTTCTATTATATAGTACAAGATTGAGATTGTTTCCAGGAAAATTGAAATCCAGATGGTTAGGGCCATTTAAGGTAAAAAGTTTATCATTATGGAAATGTTGTGATTAAAGATCATAACACTGGAAAGATATTTAAAGTTAATGGGCATCGTTTGAAACATTATTATGAGGGGCACATACCTCAATTTAAAGAATAATTAATGTTAA
>NW_018221456.1:68365-68923 GCF_001263595.1 Phalaenopsis equestris
ATAGTATGTCGGGCTGACGACATTAAAACAATCATTTTTTGGGAGGCAACCCACACTTATATGTCTATGTATTACTATTTAGTTTATTAAGTGTCTTATATATTTGTAGATAATAGTCCTACACAATCGCATTTATTATAAATTAAGTCAAATATTAGTATTCGAAGAAAAGTTGGAATTTAATTGAACGAAAAATGAAAATCGCAAAAACTTGGCCACTGGCATCGACAACGCCAGAATGGCCGCCGACGACGCCCAAAAAAGTGGATCTCAGCGTCGACAGTGCACATCGAGAGCGCCGGCGGTGCCGAGAGTGGTTGGACGGTTTCTACGACTTTTAGCGGACTTTGGCGGGATTTTGATCCATAATCGCCGGGAGGTGTTTTTAAAGTCCTAAAACTTCTTAGGATGCCTAGAAACTTTCTATTTTCAGATTCCATGGCTTCGAATTCCAGAAATACTTCAAGGTATGGAGTTTTCAATAAAATTTTTGACATACAGAGATTATACGATAAATTTATTGTGAAGAAGAGGTTGATCAAGGAAAGAGGATTTGTT
>NW_018221457.1:0-1074 GCF_001263595.1 Phalaenopsis equestris
AATGTTGTTGTGCTTCCAATCATTTTCCCTTGAGAATATCCAATTTTCAAGTCTGAGTTTTGCACTTTGTCCCGTAGTGAGTTGGTTGGCAACGGTGACTCTGAAAGATGGTGTCTGGATTTCTAGCGGTAGCACGGGCTCGGTCCCGTACACGAGCATAAAAGGTGTACATTGAGTGGGAGTCCTAAAAGTCGTCTGGTCGGCCCACAAGGCTTCTAATAGTTTGTTATGCCAATCCCTCTTGTTTTCATCCAATGTTTTCATCAAAATCTGTACCAGTGTCTTGCTGAAAGCTTCAGCCAGACCATTTGCTCTGGGATAGTAAATTATAGGGTATCTCCAATCTATCCCATGTCTTCTGACAAAAATGTTGAACTTTTGAAGGATGTCCCATTGTCAGAGATTATTCTTCGCGGTACTCCGGAACGGTAGACAATTTGGCTTTTGAAAAATTAAAGGACATGCAGTGTCGTAACCTCACGTAACGGTACTGCCTCTGCCCATTTGGAGAAGTAATTTGTAGCGACAAGTATAAACCTGTGTTCTTTGGATAAACGAGGGTCTATCGAACCTACTATGTCTGTGCCCCAACACTCGAATGGCCATGAGGCAACAGTTGGGTGTAGCACATTCAGAGGTTGGTGTAAGACCACCCCATTCACTTGGCATTGATGACATCTTCTGGCTGTATCCATGCAATCAGCCATCATTGTTGGCCAATAATACCTGAGTCTTTTGATCTTCATTTTCATTTTTTGTTCTGACAGGCGAGCGTCACACAATCCGGCATGTACT
Source organism: Phalaenopsis equestris (assembly GCF_001263595.1). NCBI lineage: Eukaryota > Viridiplantae > Streptophyta > Magnoliopsida > Asparagales > Orchidaceae > Phalaenopsis > Phalaenopsis equestris. Next base: position 796 of record NW_018221457.1, read on the forward strand.
TCTTTGACAATGTTCTATGCCTCGGCTCTGGTCAAACACCGTAGCCACATTTGGTTGAACGATCTTGTATAGAGAACATTTCCCACCAGGGCGTAAGACATTGCGCTTCTTGTGATGTGGTGCGCCTCAGACTTGTCTTCTGGCAGCTTTCCAGTATGCAAATATTCCATTAATGGCTTGCACCAATCTTCGTTGATGTCTGCAACTGTATTTATTGTTTCTTCTTTTCCAAGCTTGTGTAGAGTTTCAAAGTCATTTTGAGACAAGACTCATCTTCCT
>NW_018221457.1:1703-5748 GCF_001263595.1 Phalaenopsis equestris
CAGTGGGTGTGCAGCGAGAAAGTCTGCTAGTATCTGTCCCTTGATAGCACGGAGGGGAACAAAAGTTATATCAAATTGCAAAAAGATCATTGACCATCTTGTTAAACTTCTGGAGAGTGTTGGTCGGGTGATCAAATATTGCAAAGGATTAACTTTTGATATTTGGGTACTCTTATGAGAAAGCATGTAATGTCTAAGCTTTTGAGCGGCAAAAAATTAACGCCAGACAATGCTTCTCAATAGGTAGATACCTTATCTCCGTCGGTATTAGGCGACGACTCAAGTAGTAGAGTGCATTTTCTTTACCCTCATCATTGACTTGGGCTAAGAGGGCTCCAAGGGAGTCATCTAAGGCCGCAGTATAAAGTATCAATGATTTCCCTGGGATAGGGGCTGCGAAGACAAGAGGTGTCATTCAATATTGTTTAACGTCCTCAAAGGCCCAGTGGCATTTCTCTTCTGAAAAAAATACGACATCCTTTTTAATTAATGTCGAGAAAGGCTGAAACCTTCCTGAGAGATTAGAAATAAATCGTCTCAGATATGTCAACTTCCCCGGGAAGGAACTTAGTTGTTTTAAGGTTTTAGGAGAAGTCATTTTCAAGATAGCTTTAATTTTATCCGGGTCGATCTCGATTCCCAGATGATGGACAATAAATCCCAGAAATTTCCCAGAAGTAACGTCGAAGGTGCACTTTAAGGGATTCATTTTAAGGTCATATCGTCATAACCGTTCAAACATGATCCTCAAATTGTACAAATGGTCTATTTTCATGTGATTTTGATGACTAAATCATCCACATACTATTCTACTTGATTGTGAATGAGGTCGTAAAAAATCTTCATCATTGTGCGCTGATATATTGCTCAGGCGCTCTTTAGGTCGAACGACTTCACTGTGTAGCAGAAAATTTCAATCGGTGTTCTGAAGGCTGTAAGAGCTGCATCCTCAGGAGCCATCTTGATTTGGTTATATCCCGACGATCCGTCCATGAAAGAGAAAATTTCATGTGTTGAAGCGATATCCACCATCATCTCTGGTATGGGTAGCGAAAATTAGTCTTTTAGACATGTTCAAATCTCTGAAGTCAAGTCGACACAAACACGGGTCTGTCCATTTTTCTTCTTAATAGGCACAATGTTGGCTAACCACATGGGGTATTGTTCTTCTTTCATAAAGCTGGTGTCTATTAATTTCTTCACCTTAGCGATGACTTGTTTTTCTATTTCTAGGCGCATTCTCTTGAGAGCTTGTTTTACTTGGGTTATATTCTTATCCACCCCGAGTTTATGGACTGCAACTTCTACGAACAGTCATGGCATTTCATTGTAGCCCCATGCGAAGGAATCTTTGAATTTTGTTAATATTTTGATCAATTCTGAAGATTCTTCGTCATTGAGTAGAGAACTTATAAATGTTGGTCAGGGTTGTTCTTAAGTTACGAGGTTAATCTCTTTCAATTCAAGAATGGTAAATTTAATTTCCTCCTCAAATTCTGGGGGAGCATCTTCTATTAGTTGATCAGTAGAGTCATCCTCCATATTGAGGCAATCCTTTTCTGACTCACCAGTAACAATCATGTAAAATTCAGAATCAACGACTGGTCCGATTGTACCAAATCCGATATCCTCTTTTGAATTTGGAGTTTGACTTTTGCCGTTCCATAATTTTTCACAAAGTTAAAATTTATCTTTTGGCATTTATTTTGGTAAGTTTCCTTGTTGAATTAACTTTGAATACAAGACGAGAAGTAACCAAAAGGCTATTCCATTAATTCATTAGGATCATCATCCAAATTTACATGTTTTTCAAGCTGAGTTGAGGTAGAAGCACAGTAAAATTTGATCGACTGGTGAAATTTGATCGACTTTCAACCAACACTACGGACTTCATTGACCTCTATACTTTCAACTTTTTGAGGGAAAATCAGAGTAAGGGTCATAACATTCACATAGTCGTCTATCCGATCATACATTGTTTCATATTCATTCTTTTCTGTATCTTCTAAGGATATCTCGTACTGAGGTTTCTTCTATCTTGTCATCATTTTCTTGTCTTCAGAACTGTCTTCATCACCAACGTTGATGGTTGGTTTATTCCGTTCAATAATTGAATTGATCCTTCATCGTTAACGTCCCCGGCCTCGACCTCGAGTGCGCGAACTAAAAGAACCTTCACCAACTTGTTATAAGGGACTGGGAGAAGATTGCTGAAGTGGAGTTGAATGGTCTCCTTTTTGTAATTCTTCTGAATCATAATCATTATTTGTGATAACTTCAGGAGAGAAGACAGTCTTCTTTAGAGGCGCGTAGTAGGCAACATCTTCATGGATACCAACTTCATGTACTGAAAATGGTTGTAGGTCTCGTTTGATGCACATTTCTTGACCATTATTGCGATATTTGATGCAAAGGTGTAGGGATGATGGAATCATATTGTGCTCATGAATCCATGGTTGACCCAGTAGAGCGTTAAAAGAGGTCTCGACATCGATGATATGAAATTTAGCGGTTGTTACGAGTTCTCCAACCTTCATAAGTAATGTAATTGATCCGAGGGTTATTTCCCCTTTTTGGTTGAATCCTCTTAACATCATTTTATCGGACGTAAGCTCTTGAGATTCAATATCCAAATAGGCCAATGTTCGTAGGCTCATCAAGTTAAGAGAGGCCGAGGATCTACTAAAACTATGGACAATATAAATCTGTCGATGTTTTCTTAGATGTAGAGTGGACGATTGTGGTCGGCGGTACCGAGCAAAAAGTCCTCCTCTTGGGAGGGTAACACGAAGGTTACCCTGGGCTATTTTTTCAACAAACAAACTTCATCTGAGGATGTGCTAGCCAACTGAGCTAAGCAAATTTATGGGTCAAGAAAAGCTATAACCAGAGACTCTCTCATCTCCTTTGACAGGATCAGAGGGTCGTAGATGCTTAATCGGGCCAGCAACTTCCTAAGATGAGCTAGCACATTATAGTCTACTTTGTATGGTCCTTCTATTTTTACTTGATTATGTGGTTCTTCCACTGGTCGAGGTGGAGGTATCTCTTCTCGGGTCATTATCTTCTTTCCTTTGTCTGTTGGAGCTGTTCTTGGTGGTAACACTTTTCCGCTCCTTAAGTTAACTTCTGTGATTTCTTCTTCTTGAGATAATATAATTGATGAATCTTCCAGTGTCTCTTCCTCTTCATCGGAAAGATATAAGTTGATGGTAAGCGGTGTACCATGATGCTCGAGAATTGGCTCCTCATTATCGGTGCCATTGTAAACGGTATCATTGATGTTTTCTTTGGACTTGACAACGAGTTCACCAGACTCGAGTATGATTTGAGGATCATTTTGAGGATCGAGATTGAAGTTAGATTGGTCATAATCAGTTATTTTATCACCAGAAATAGTTAAAACGTATCCAAAATCACAATAATTATATTCATAAGAACCTGGAGCGACAAAAAGATAATCATATAAAGTCAAGGGTTCGAGGATTTTCTTCCCCCAATCCGAGACAACTTAGTAGGGGCAGCCCCTATCCTATCCCTCGTGCTCTCAATATTTGTAGTGACGCTTCTCTTATTCTTCTTTGTCCTTGACGACAACGGTTCTCCTGACAGAACCTTCATCTCGGGCTTGGTATGCTGCGAACTCTAAATGGAGACTGGTTTTGATGCTGACTGGATCTTGTTCAATATTTTCTTGGATGATCTGCTCCAGACCTCGTTCCATTCTTCTTCGGTATTTGTAGAAGCTTATTTTGATGAATCTTGTATTTGATTGAGGACCCTCTTGAGTTCATCCCAAGTTGTACTCCATCCATCTGTTCCAGTATATGGATCAATTGGGGAGATTGACTCGGCCGAAATCATATTTTTGGAACCTTTTTCAGGTTCTTTTAAATATTCTTTTAGGATTTTTATGTTCTCCTCTTTAAGGTTCCTCTGGAGCCAGTCTTTAAAGATGAATCATTTTTCTATAGTGTGCCCAAGCAACCAGTGGTATGGGAAATAATTTGGTTCATTCTTCTTATCCACCTCTTCGGGCTTCTTC
>NW_018221457.1:5872-10533 GCF_001263595.1 Phalaenopsis equestris
GGTGATCTCTCTTGAGGCGATCGCTGGTTAGATTGACTACTCTGTTTCTGAGCTTACTTTGATGAAGACTGGCGAGGCTCTTCTGCGCTACTACTCCTGATTTCTTTTCAAACACTCTGGTCACCTTAGCCTTTTCATATGACTCCATGTGCTTAATTTCCTCTTGAATATTGCTGGCTTTCCTGAGTAGCTTCTCAAAGGATTTGATGGTGTTTTTTGAAAGAATACACCATTTTGCGTCTTTCTGACAGGGATATTTTCTTAACCCCTGTTTGAGGTGATCCCTCTTGAGGCGGTCGCTGGTTAGATTGACTACTCTGTTTCTGAGCTTACTTTGATGAAGACTGGCGAGGCTCTTCTGCGCTACTACTCCTGATTTCTTTTCAAACACTCTGGTCACCTTAGCCTTTTCATATGACTCCATGTGCTTAATTTCCTCTTGAATATTGCTGGCTTTCCTGAGTAGCTTCTCAAAGGATTTGATGGTGAGTCCCTTGAGCATGAAAGCTAATGTCCCATGAATGCTCTTGAGTAGAATTTTAATTGCATGATGTTCCTGTAGCTGAGGTTCACATTTCATGCTAAGGTTTCTCCACAACAAAATATAGTCCACCAAAGTTTCGCTAGGCTTTTGTTTTTTCATCATGATCTCTCCGATAGACACATGGTGTTGTGCCCCGACAAATCTTTTCACAAACAACTGTTCCAACTCGGAAAATGTTTTAACTGACCCGTTGGGCAAGTTACCATACCAGTTAAAAACAATTCCTGACAAGCTCCTGACGAACTATTGGAAGAGTAGAGCTTCACTATTTTTCGTGTTACCACAGCTGGCTCGGAAATGTGGTATATGCTGTCTAGGTTTCCTAGTCCCATCAAATATCTCTAATTTTGGGGCCACAAAACCCTTGAGGGAAGGAACGGCATTGAATTCCTCTGGGTAAGGTTTACACTTTAGAACCTATGCACCTCCCTTAGATTGGGTTAAAGCGTTCTGTACTTGTTCAACCAGTTGCTTGAATTCTTTTTCTAGTATAACACCTGATATAGAATCCTTTCTATGTTTCTCATCTCTATTTACTGAAGCAACCTCTCTTCTTTCATCTGTGATGTGTATGATTTCTGGCTGATTGATATATTGAGAAGCCAATTGCAGTTCTTGTGATTGCCCCTGAATGATGGCCATAGTGGTAATGGCTGCGGTTATCTCTTCTATTCTTTTCTCAAGTAGACTAACTTGCTCATCCCTTAGGAGGATAGCCCTACGAAGTTCATCTACAGCGTTCTCTTTGGTGTGAGGTTGAGCCTCATACACAAATGTGGTGGCTCTTATTTCAATTACATGGACGTCCATGAGATCTTCCTCCAAATAATCATTGTAATCAAAATTTTCGTCGTCGCTATCGACAGAAACTCCGTGTTCTCAAGCTAACTCAAAAATCTCATAGGTTTCTCAACTTTTTCTTTAATTATTGATTCCTCGATCACTTTAAGATCTGGAGAACCCTGATGGACATCCTCAACTTGTTCCTCCATCTCGCTGGTTATTGTTGTGACAATGTCAGATATTTCAGATGCTGGTTTCATTCCCTGTCGTTGTCCGCGGGTTCACTGGACTGTATTTGTGCAACGACCTTGAGTACCCATACCTTTTTCCTTTTTGATGATGATGTATCAGGATGGAGTGTGTTAGTAGAAACATCAGTATGTTGAGGGAAAGTATGCTCCCCGTGGTGTAGACCGGCTACAGTGCCAGGTAATCGCCTTGTCTTTGCCTTTGGAATTGTAGAAATATCTCCATAGTGGGTGACAGGTAAGATTTTTGGACCCAATCTCAACTTAACCGGACCTGCGGTCCTCATGGCGGTATAATCAGTATTAACTACTGAAGTATCAACTCTGTTCCCTAAATGGAACAAAATGATGATACCAGTAGGTGACACTCCAATTGTCTGGCGGACTTAACACCCTTCAAAATTTCATTCTTCATGCAAGGGGAAAATGTATCTCCCACTCATTGAAGTAACTCACTAACTAAACATCCTTCTTTGGTAGCTAGCCTTTTGAAGACTGCACTAACTCGGGTGATAGGAGTGAATTTCTTTCCTTCCTCACCATGTCCATGAAGTGGTGGTAATGCGGCGACGATTTTCCGGATACTCTCATATCCATCTTTATCCGTCAGAGGATGGAATCTACTCCCTCGTAGGAGTGGATAAATTTCTGGTAACACTTCTTCAACTTGATGAGGCTCTTCCTCAATGGGTGTCTTCTCAGGAGCCCGGGCTTTCATGGCCATTCGAGCTCTGTTGCGGTTCCTCTTTTGAGTTCGGGTCAGTGGTACAGTCCTCGAACTTGATCTGATTTCAAACACTGGTGGTGGGACAGTTAATCCTTCAGTTGGATCCTCAATAATCATTACTTCTTTCCCCTTAGCAGCAATGTGGATAGCAAGTTTGGCGGGTGTCGTGACGGCAATAGTTTTAGACTTCTTGCAGGCAGGGAAGTCTTGAAGGCAATTTAGGCTGAATTCTACAGACGGTTCTTGTATTTTTGATGCGGCGATCTTCATTACCACAAACAGGGCTTTCCCGAGGTTGACCTCAAGATCTTCAAATCTGGCTCCAAATTTGATGGTAGGAGCGAGGTTACGGGTTTCGTGGCTCGTTGGTAGATTGCAAGAAAATTTCAGCGTCGGGCAGGCAATTGCAGCAAGCTCAAAAACAGAAAGTTTTGGGGTTACCTATATGGCCAAAAACCTCGTAATTTTTAGTGCAAGCACTAAAAGTAGAGGTTGATTTGTACACTGGGTGGGTCTTAAATTATGGGAATTTTAAAATTTTGTTTAGGAAAAGTTAAGAGGTGTAAAATTTAATTAATGTAAGAAAATTTCAAGGTGCGCACAACACAACACGATTTAGTTTAATTTGTAAAGTAACAAATCAAATTTGGAAGGGAGATGTGAAGTAATTTATGACCCAGTGCATGACCCATTTAGTAGCAGACAATGCCCAGGTGGAACTAGTCCACCGACACACCTATTGGGGGTCTGACCCCAATTGGGGGTCTGACCCCACATGAAAATTTAAAGAGTCCTTAATGGCCTTCTGAAGCCCTCTGTTCAAAGATGGTTGAACAGTTAGCCCCGATGTCTAAGCAGTTAACCGTACATTCCCAAGACAGAAATGGGTAAAGTATGCCAATGGAAGGAAGCCAACAAAAGAAGGGTAATTTGGTCCAAGAGGGACATGGACATATTACAGATGTGTGAAGATAATATTTCTTGAGAATCTTCCTTACATGGTAAGATCAATTCCTGCATCTTCATAAGATGCGGGCGCCCATCTGGCGGCCCTATTTTGTGTTAGAGGAGTTGCCCGTAATAAGATGTCAGTCATCGGAATCGAAATCTCGTCGCCTGCTTCAGATGGACGTTTTAATTTACATATATAATTAGTTTTAGAAAAATATGAAATCAAACTGACCCCATATTTTTTCATAGTTTAAATGAAAGAGTGCTATACCTCAAATCCTATATCTAAGGATAAACACAAGACTTGAGGATGAGGCTCAATCAAATAAATTAAGCAACATATGACGTCCGTTTTGTCTGCGAAACCTTTATATTTGTCGTCAAGTTCCCCTATTTAATCTAAAGAATTAAATAGGGTTTATATTAAGCTGGGTTCAAGAAAAGCTTCCTATAAGGGCAAGCCCCTAGAGTTAATTACATCTTAAATGACCAAAGTCACTTAAGAAGACTCTCGATAAAAATCAGGAAATATTATCTTTAAGGAATTTCAAAGGGTAGCACTTTTCAATGAGATTAGACATAGATGTGTGAATGAGGATTTGTTCAAATCTGGAAACATTTTGTTGTAGAGCCCAAAGGAGGAAGAACTAGTGGAAGTCATGGACCTAAAGGAGAACCTCGGTGACTTCCTAAGCTATCCTAATGTTTGGCTTTAGTTTTGAGAACAAATATTTAGGTGTTTCACCTTGCCAATTTTATGAGTTAGAGCTTACATTTGTGTGAAACGATCACACAAATAGCCTGGAAGATATGAGCATTTAGGCCAAGAAGAATTACAACCTCAGAATTGTAAGACGAGTTAGGGCTTATATTGTATAGCATGGCTATACGAAGACCTAAAGATAAGATGAGGATTTACGTTGCATAAGCAAGCAACATCAAAGTCCTATAGCTTTGTTGTTTAATTCTAAGGAAGGAAGATGGTTTAGCTGGGCATGCTAGCTCCAAGCTCCTTGTCGCGACAAGTTTGAGTTTTCTAGTGTGTCAAGTTATGATGTTAAATCAGATGGCCCTATGGTTGAAGTTCTTAAAATTTTATGGGGGCATGTTAAAGTTGATTAGAGCCACACCGGTTAGGATCCTACGGTTCCCTTGTTTCGGTACCATTATTTTCTATTGGATTCACTTAGTCCAAATGAATTTACTAAACTCAACTTAAAGATTTCCCTAATTTCATTTAGACCATTGGAAGCCTCGTTAGCACCGTAGGTTACCTTATCCAAGGGATTCCCAATCATTCGATAGAGACATCTTAATTTAGTTGCAATTGTAGTTTTGTGTGATGTTTGTGATTAAATTTTGAGCTGTTTTATATTTTGAATGTTGTGGCGGTGAATTTTATCTTGGT
>NW_018221457.1:10677-11695 GCF_001263595.1 Phalaenopsis equestris
GAAAACTGAAAAAGTGCACCTAGCGAGTCTTCTCGTTCCACTATCTGAAACTCAAAATACATGTTAAGGCAGTTTATATGAAATAGGGAGGTAAAATTTTGACAACCTATCTAACCCTAAGTCATATCTTGGTGGGTCCTTAAGAGTTTAATTAAGGATAATTTTGTTAATCAAAACATATTAAGTTTAGGTATCCAACCGATCTAGAGAAAGAAGCAGGTCCGTGCTACTCTCTTGCTGCCTGGTGAAAATCCCGAGTTCTTTTAAACTTATTATGTTGCTTAATAATTCATCCTATAAAAACCTTAATACTCAATGAACATTGATGTATCAAATATCCCTAAGAGTAAGGTAATTATCATTTGTAATTTAATTTTGAAGATTATGTGGGTGAAGACCCTTAAGGAGGATAAACTTATTATGTTACTTAATAAATCCACCCTATAAAAATACTCATAATGCTTAGTGAACATTGATATTTCAATTATCCCTAAGATTAGGGTAATTATCATTCGTGATTTAATTTGTAAGTTATGTGGTTGAAGACCCTTAAAAGTGGCAAGTTAATGTTATCAAAGGCATTTAGCCAATTTTAATTATGTTCACTTTTCTAATCCTCATTTAATCACATTTGATTTAGCCTAGGTCTCTACTAAGCTCTTAAGGTTTTCATGGAAGTCTCAGTTATAATTTTTTTTTAAGAGATTAAAATTTTAAGTGATGACGATTCATTTTTGAAAGTCATTTGAACATCAAATAGGGTATTAAATTAGTGAGTTATTAACATCCAAAACTATACCCCTAAGTATATGATCATTTGTTTGACTAGACTTAAAAACTTTAATAATTTAAGGAATTTACAAATTTATCTTTTCATTAACAAAAGTGAGATTGGTTTCTTCCAATTAATCCCCTTTCGGTTTCAATCATCCAAATAAGTTTGTTAAAATTAGAGGTTACCTTACGCATGGGTCAGTTAAGAGATTAGAGGAGAAAATATGATTTTTAAAAATTTAAT
>NW_018221458.1:0-2512 GCF_001263595.1 Phalaenopsis equestris
GAGCAGGAAAGGTAAAATTTTGGTAATTTTCTTAATCTTATGTCATATCTTGGTGAGTCCTTGAAAGTTTAATTAAGGATGATTTCATTGAGCGAAGCATATTAAGTGTAATAGGTCTCTAAGAACACTTCATAATTTGTCAAATTAAATTCAAATGCCTTTATAATTATTTAATGCAAAAATAGAATTTCTCAAAGAAAATTCCTAACTTGACCAAGGTAAATTAAAATCCATTGAAATTTTTATTGGAGGTATACCTAGACCAGAGAACCCTTTGAATAAAATTTCATAATTTTTTGAATTTTTTGTGATTTATTAGAATTATTTTAAATTTTGGGCTCTTTAATAAAAATAACAAATTTTAAGTTAATTTTTAAATTTTTGAAAAATCTTCCTAAGGTTAGAGAACTCAGAGGAGAAAATTTTATATTTTTCATATTTTTCTTTGATTTATTGAAATTATTTTATTGAAAAACTTATTTTTAGCCTTTTAAAAGTTATTTTTAAGCTTTAAAATTATATATCTTTATTTATAAAATCAAGAAAAATATTCTAATTGTTCCTAGGTAATTAAGAAGCAATTTAGAACATTTCCATGAGTTTTATTATTTTTGTGATTTTTATGAATTTTTAATTATTTTAAATGTTTAAAATAGGCTAAAAATCAAGTTTTTATTTTGAATTTAACTTTATTTCTATAAAATATCCCTAATCACAGAGAACTCAAAAAACTAAGTTTTATAATTTTTTCAGTTATATTCTGATTTTTAAAAATCATTTACATGTTAAGAGTGGTATTTATCTTTAAAAATCAATTTAAGTTTTTGAATGAACTCAAAATATTTTGAAACTTTTATGATGAGTTCTCTAGATCATAAATCACAGTAGAGGTGAAAAATCAACTCATTTAAATGTTTATATTTTTCAAAATTAATTATTTTAGTGATTTAGTATTTGAAAAATTTAAGGATGTTTTAAATGACTTGACCCATGAAATTATTTCCAAATATTGCTCTAGTCATCGTGGACCTTCTAAAATTTTCTTGGGATTTTATAACTAATATGATAATTTCCATGATTATTTTAAGGAAATGATGTGAAATAACTTGAAAAATATAGATCTCTGTATAGGAACCTCATCTGACTTTGGAAAAATCAGAGAATGTTCCCCCTTATAGAGGCTACAATATGTCAAAATTTCAAGTCAAGGTGATGTGTCAATATGCATGAACAATCAAATGATTCAAAACAGTGTTTAATTAATTAAAAATATTTTATGCATAAAATGGACTTGAACTTTATTTCGCATTATTCTCCTTTGTTCACTGAGCAAGAGGGTATTTTTATTTTATTTTTGTGATTTTTCTATACAAAGCTATGTGATTTCGAAGTTAAGGGTATTTAAATAAATAGAAAAAGACCCTATTTATCTATTTAAACAGCGGATGCTGACTAGATCCTAGGCAGCTCTGAAGGCATGCGTGGCGCGCTCTGGTTGGATGATGCCGTCCACGTAGCTGCTGACTCGGTCTGTTGTTTATGTCCCGCAGCGCTGTCCGGCTCGATCTGCCCCATCCATTTGATACACGCTTGATCGAATGGCTCCCCGTCATCGTCCCCGATAGAATGATCCCGTGCCCGTCCACACTAAAACCCTAGGATCTTGGCCTAGACTCAACCAAATCACTTCGGGTTTGATCCTATGGACTCGTCTAAGTGAGACGAACATATCCATATGGTTAAGATGCAATGAAATCAGCTTAAGTAAATGGAGAATCAAAATAAGCTCGGGAGAAGGAGAAGTTTTATACCTTTGCTCTGAGAAGGGAGGCTTTGATCAGAGGTGCTTGGCATGTTTGTTGGGGTCCAAGGAGGTTAGGGATTAAGTCTCTGGCCTTGGTGTAAGGCCTAGGTATGAATTCGATCATGACCAAATTTGAGTGTTGGTCTAGAGCTATGGTAGAGGCTCTGTGGAAGGGGGATTTGATGGGGCTTTGGTTTCTTTCACTCTTGTGAAGGTGTAGGCATAAGGAATTAAAGTTTGGTGGAGTGTGGAGGTGTATTGGGTTCTGTCCTGGTTTGTGGCAGGGTTTCGAGCTCAAAATTGAGCTCTGAGAATGGGAATGGGTGAGGAAAAATGGTTGGACTGCACTGAGGGGATCTTAGGGAAGCTCTGTGTGAAGTTTGGAGAGACCTCTCTAAGGAAATTTTTGCACACCTCCCATGACCGTGGGAGGTGAGTTTTTAAAAAAATGGTCGTGGGGTGGCTCTGAGGGCATAAGTTTGGGTGCATTGTGGTGCTTAAGTGTACGGCAGAGGAGCTCTTCAATTTTATTTGGATGAACTGGCCTCTAAGTTAGATTTGGGTGAAGTGTTATGGGCGTGGCTCTTGGTTTTGGGCTTCTCCAGCCACTAGGCTGGCCGGCCGACCAGGGGGAGGTGGCTAGGAGCTCAGGGAACCCAAAGGAATCCATCACAGCAATTTAATGCAAATGTGTTTGGATTTGGAAAA
>NW_018221458.1:3283-8981 GCF_001263595.1 Phalaenopsis equestris
AGGAACAACTTTGGTGAAGGATGGAAGTGGTTTTGAGTCCAATTGGGGGGTCAATTTATAGGAATTTTGAACTTTAATCAATTTGGTCATGTTGGGCTAGGCTTGGGTCTAGCTTGGTTAAGCCTTGGGATAAGTCCAAATTGATTGTTACAAATGGTCAGTAGGGACCTCATGAAGAGTTTTCAACATGAATTCTATGCCAATTTGGAGGTTAAGGCAATCAATTGGATGAAATTTGGGGACTTAGCCAATTTGGGGCTAAATTTGGGAATTTTGCATTTAGGCCAAAATCAAATGGATTTTAGGCTTCACCAAGGTCAATTTATGGTTTATTTTGATGTGTAAGAATGTTATCAAGATTTTGCAACATCAATTGGGGCCAATTGACTAGGTCATGGGTTCAATTTAAGTCATATGCTCAAAATTGGGGTTTTGACCTAAATCAAAATTGGGCTCAAATCATGGACCAATTGAGCTTGGATTTGACTTATTTTGGTCATATCAAAAGTTAATTTGAGTTTAGGATTTAAATTGGGGTCAATTGAGACCCAATTGATGGACATTTGAGTTGGATTTGGGGAAATTTGGGTCTTTAAAGGGCAATTTGGGGGTTTTGGTTAAAGATGGTCAAATTGGCCAAATTGGGTCATGTGGTAGTTGAGAGAAATGAAAATGGGAATATTTAGGATTTATTTAAATTTTATGGAAATTTTTGGAATTTTTGGAATTTTGGGTCCAAGTGGGGTTTTTGGTAATTTGGGGGTGTTTTAGGGGTAAAAGGCCAAGATGGGTATTTTGGTAGATTTTAGGTACCAAGCATCACCAATAAGCCATGGAACAATGAGAACCCCATTTTGGGTCCTCTACATAGTGGTCTTAGCCAAACCATAACCCTAGGGCTAGTAGGTTTAGGGGACCATCTACATGAGTATCCCAAAAGATCAAGGGATCTAGGCTAGAAATTTGAGTTCAGGTTTATGAGTGATTGAGAGTGTAGATCAGTGTAGTGAATGCCTTAGCTCCAGACCAACACCCAAGGCCAACCCTAAGGTCCAACAATCCTAAGGGTGACTCATCCTGAGTTTCCCTCATAGTGACCCCACCTACTAAGTATTTAGAGGTTGAGACCAACATGTGGAACTTCAAGTTGAGTAGAGAAGAGAGGGTTCCATGTCTAGTTTTCTAAGAATAGTAAATAGGAAAATTCTATGGCTAGACCTTAGGCTACTAAAGAGGAAAAACTAAACCTCAACCAAAAATGCGGTCAACAATTTTAAGACTTTATTTAGTAACCTAGACATGTTAGAATGAGAATTTGGACATTTAGTTGACTGGTGCAAAAATTTACACTGGCGCTTAAGCCACAATATTTGGCATTTAAGCGCGATAGTTAAAAACCATGTGCTAAATTAAGATTTCAGCCCTAAAATCTATAAGAGAGTGATTTTGATATGATGTCTTCATGGGAAATGGATATGAAGAAGAACAAAGAGACCATGAGGAAGAGGTCCATTAGTCCAAGTGCATAAGAGATGTATTACGGTTTCTTAGCCATTAGTTTCAAAGGAATATCAGAAAAGATCAATAAAAATGAGTCTACCTTGGCTTTACTTGAGACCAAGGTAATTGAGATTCATGCACATGTTGAGCATATTGGATGGAAATTTAAAATGCAATTTAGCCATACTAATCATATAGATGAAGCGGATAAGGAGAAGTTTCTTAAGCAGAAATGGATTGAAGAAGATAGTATCAGAGCACTTCACCACCGTCTGTTTTATCAACTTTATATTCAGATTGCCCAAGGAGAGACTAATGAAAGAGCAAAGTTTGACCCATCAAATGAAGAAGGGAATTAAGTTTTATGTCAGAGTTTGTATTTTAGGAGTCGTTGTGTTTATGTGTTAATGTTTAAGTCTTGTTTTTAGTGTTTATGTTTTTATGTGTTTAATTGTGAATGTTTGTTAATTGTTTGTGCTTAGAAAATTTTCTCATCTGAGGCTATTTGGAGTGAGAATTAAGTGTTACATGTATTTGTAATAGTTTGAGAATGAATATACATTTGTTTGTGTGAAAATTAGTGTTATTTTTAGCCTCAAATTGAATTGAGTTATAATGGAGAATTTTGAGAGAAAGGAGGGTTAAAGGAGATAAAAATAGTCATTTAAGTGTTATGAGACCATTTAGGGGTGATATACTTAGGCAAATAGTGCATTTTACTTAAAATAGTGCATTTTACTGCAAATAGTGCATTTTACTTAAATTTAAAAATCTCAAAAATCGTGCACTAGTGCCTAAGTGCCACATTGTTGCACTTAAGCGTGAGGTAACCTGAGAGGCAGGCGCCTAAGCACCACTTATCTGTGCTTAAGCGCCGGTTCGCGAACAGTTAAAAGTGAAAAATTAACCCAAAAATCACCATTTTTCACCCTCCCGTCACCTTCAACCTCTCGAAATTGCAATTTTGGAGAGCTAAGGCAAACTATTAAGTGGAGATTTCTTGGTGGGATTAAGAAAAATTTGCTAGATTCAGATTTCTTAAGGCAAGAGCTTTACTTCTTTGTAAAAATTTTGGGTTTTCACCATGTATTTTGAGTCATTTGGAAGAATTCAAAAATTCTCTATTCATAGTGAAAAAATGACGAAAAATCTATGGAATTTACATAGGAAGTGTAGTTTATGCTTTTAGAAGTTTAGTTAAGTAGTTTAGACTTGATTTTTGAAGTTATTTTTGGATTTTTGCATAAGAAGGGTATCTGCTTCTACCTCTACTGCTTCTACATCTAGACCATCTACTCACGTGCTTCTTCTTCTAGAGGTGAGTCTACTGAGACTTAAGATTAATTATTATAAAGGAAAGGCTGATGGAAATATTAATTATACCGCTGATAAAGTTCAGAATTTGGAGCATTTTGCAGAACATACAGATAGGTATAATAGAAGAGATACCTTGATTATGAGTCTATAAATGTCTAGAATAGCGGTGATTCTGAAGATGATGAGGAGGACTGAATTTTTTTTATGTCTGTAATATGTGTTAAACTATGTGCTTTGGATTTGAGATTTGTGATGTGTTGTTTATTTTTATGTTGGGACTTGAGACATGTGTTTTGATGTGTTATAAATTATGTAGTCTGGACTTGCTACATTTGCATTTATGTACCTATTTAGATTTTGTGATGAATGAGACTTTTAATTTGTTTAATTGTATTGTGATGTTGTGTTTTGTTAGTATTTTGATTTAAATTCTAGGGTAGTAACTAGTGTTGTGTTTTTAGTATTGTGTTTGTTAGTTAAGGATTGAATTTAATTCTATATCTTTTGGAAAGTTGAAAATCTTGCTAACTTTAGTTTTAAATTTTAAACTTAGAAAACTGCTACCCTGTATTTTTCTTTTATCTTGTTAGTATGTTTGTTTTCATGTTGAGACTATTATATCAAAGTTAGTGTGTTAGTTTGTTTCCATGTTTGTACCCACTACTTAGAAGTCTATTCAATCTCCGCATGTTAAATTAAAATGAAAATGATAAAAAAATATTGATCAAAAATTAATTTTACTCCTATTTTTAGTTTTATACTTGTATACTTAGGATATAAAAATTTCTGTAAGCATGTTATTTAAATTTTCATTCCTTCTTATATATATCTGATGCTAAACTATTTAATCTGTTAAATTTTTAAGTTTAGGGGGGGATGCAAAATATTTTCAAAACTTGAATTTTATTTATTCTCAAATGTGCTACAAGTGAATTTGTTTTGAAAAAAAAATAGCGAAGTAAAATTTGATTATCGAAATGAGTAAGAAAATTTAGTTAAAATTCATAATAATGAAGAAAAACTTTTAGTTAAAAATTTTTAGTGTAGAAAATGTTAAATATAGCGTAACTATCTTTAGTAAGAAAAAATATATTTATGAAAAATTTAGAAATTTAGACTTTTATATTTAATAATTAAATTTCTTTTATTAAAATAATTTTCAAAACTATTATTATATTTTTAAGTAAAAGACTTATAACAAGACTTTGCTTTAGGAAAGGAGAATTGGAATTCAAAATCCTTAATGGTCTATCCAGATATAGTAATCCTTGCTTGAAAAGAAAAAAAAAAGAAAAGAAAAAGAAAATAAAAAAAAAGAAAAACAAAAAAGAAAAAAGAAAAAGAAAAAGAAATGAGTAAGGGAGGAGAGCTTGAGGATTAGTGCCTAATTAAAAATTTGTTCCACATTTGATCTTTTTAAAGTATAAGACTTGAGAAACTCTTAAGCTTAAGGATATAATATAGTAAGTAAAATTATTCTTAATAAAAATGTTTAAGTAGAGATAATAAAAGAACTAAATTCTAAAATTGGAGAATCTACAATATTTTTGAATCAGATAAAAACTAATATTTTTATATTTTTTAACATTAAAAATTTCTAAAAATTTAAGTTGATCTCATTTACTAATTATTTTTTTCTAAATTGGACAACAAAATTTCTAAATCTAAATTTTAGTAACTCCTAAAGAAACTCAAATACATATCATACTTATTAAGTTCTTAAAGATTGAAGTATCACTTGATGACAAGTAACATTTTAAGTATGGGGGATTTTGATACACCTAAAATATATAGTGTTTTTAGATACATTTCTATACCTATTTTTTAGATATTATACTTTAATGGAAGGTATTTGTGTGTTTTTCTTTCGGGTACAAGTAAAATGGTGAAAAATTCTAAAAGGAATGAAAAATGATCAAATTTGGAGCAAAGAGGAGAAAATTGTGCTAAGGTGTTTTGGTGCCTAAGCGCCAGATCCAGCGCTTAAACGCTGGTTAAACAGAGAAGGTCGCGCCTAAGCACTAGAGGCCCCGCTCTTAAGCACCAGAGGCAGTTATTTGGAGGTTTTCTTCATTTGGCCAAATTTTGAAGAGGTATTTGAGGCACCTATTGGATAAAGAGGGTGGTTATGACCATTAAGAACGAAAATATTATTAAAAGACTTGTGAAAGGAGGCACCCTTTGGAGAATACAAAAAGAGGCATCCCTTGGAGAATACATCAAATTTGGACACATTTTGAAGAGTTTCCAAGGCACCTCCTGGGAAATTTATAGAAGAAAGAAGTTGAGATATTTGAAAGGGGTGCTTGAAGTTCTGAAAAGTGCTTAAAAAGGGAGAGATTTTCAGGCGCACAAAAAACTTACTTTTTGTTTTTAGTTTTATTTTGAGAGTTAAGAGTATTGTAAAAGAGAAGAGATTCAAAGGAAGAGCAGAGATTCAAAGGAACAGCAGAGATTCAAAGGAACTTCAAGAGTTTGGTGAAAGATTTGAGATATATTTTTATATTTTATTTTTAAACTACTTTGGTTTTAATTGAGACTTCTTATTGGTTTGATAAAGATTTCTACTTCTAAACTAAAGTGTGGTTTTGTTTTCTCCATGGATTCTGAGTAGTTTTCTTTATCTTTCTCCTTAAAATGATAAGTAATTAAAGTGTTGGATGGATGTTGTGGAGAGTATGGAACTTTAATGTTGGAAAAAGTTGTGATGATTCAAATCCATGAATTTCATTTACTTCTTGATTTGGCCTAACCAGATGTTAAAATTTGTTGTGAGAACATGTAAGAACCGGGCTGGTATTGTCTTAGTCAATAATTAAAAATAATCACATGAGGTTGTATGAGTGAGAATGTAATTCATATGATTTAGTGCAAATAAATA
>NW_018221458.1:9036-9596 GCF_001263595.1 Phalaenopsis equestris
GATTTATTATTTTAGGTTTGATACGAGATGTTAGGCCTCATGTGGAGGGAATCGAGGGAACTCTAGAGTGAGAGCTAGTATCTTCCCTACCTAGCCGGTCTTCAGAACTATTCAAACTTCAAATTAGCCAATGTTCTTTATAGCATCTCTACTTAGGGTAACAAATATATTTTCTTTTATTTGGAACAACAGAATTTGCATGCTTCCTCAACAAAATTCCTATGTTTATTACTTATTCATGATAAGGAGAGAAATATTTTCAAATTCAGTGCTTTTTTTTACATAAACTCAAGTCATCTTTTTAAATTGTTATGGTTCTGTCAAAATATCAAAAATACCAAAAAAATTTGAATTTTAATTATTGCAAATACATCTCTAGTTTAAGTATTTGTCTTTTTAAAATAGAAAGTTTCCTATTCAATAGAGAATATTTCATAATTTCCTGATGGGTTTGATATTCAGGTCTTAATCAAAAAGTCTTATATTATTTGGTAAGGATATGTATACTTGCGTAGTATCTCAATATATATATATATATATATATATATATATATACATAT
>NW_018221458.1:9653-50059 GCF_001263595.1 Phalaenopsis equestris
ATTGAAAAGTTAAATTCTTATTTTCTTTAGGATCAAGTTTTGACTCTATTGCAAAGTAAGGAAATATAAGTAAAAATATAATCAGAAACATTGTTATACTGTTGCATATGAGCAGTTTCGGGATTAATCGTATCATTATTAAATCCTTGCATTGTTTATATAAATAGTGGTCAACCCAAAAATAAGATTTTGTACATGAATGAATTTCTTTTCTTATTTTTTTGTTAGTCCATATGGTAAAATACCACTAATAATATAATTTATAATATCAGCTTATCAAGTATTTCCCATCCTTTTATAGCATAAAGTTGTTTATCAGGAAAAGTTTCATTAATTAATTGTTCCATGTCAAGTATTTCTTCCTGTTTTAGCATAGATTGATGATCAGCAATTTGATTTTTAGTCCATTTTCTATCGACTACTACTAAATCAAACTCTTGCCTCAAATGTACCATTCTAATTAGTCTTGGTTTCACATCCTTCTTTTATATCAAATATTTAATAGTCGAATGGTTAGTATGCACAATACACTTTATACCTAAAATTATCAAAAGCATACTCAATGGCTAAGAACTCTCTTTCAGTGGTGGTATAGTTAATCTAAGAATCATTAGAAATCTTACTAGCATTGTACATCACTTTAAAAATCTTATCATATCTCTACCCTAAAATAACTCCAATTACATAATCACTAGCATCACACATTAATTCAAAAGGCTTCTCCCAATTATGTGAAACAATTATAGGAGCAGTGATCAATTTTTCCTTTAAAGTTTCAAAGGCTTTAAGACAATCTTGGTTAAAATCAAATTTTGTTTTTTTTATAGAAGTTGGCATAAATGCTTAGTAATTTGTTAAAAATCTTTAATATATAGCCTGTAAAATCCAGCATGTCCTAAAAAGCTTCTAACTCCACTTACATTAGTAGGTGGAGGTAAGTTTGATATAATCTGAATTTTTGCAGGATCTACTTCCATGTCATTCTCTAAAATTTTATGCCCAAGCACAATTCCTCCTGTAACCATAAATTGACATTTTTTTCTGTTCAATACGAGATTAATCTTTTCACATCATTCAAGAACTTTCTCTAAATGATTTAGACATATTTCAAAAGAAGTTCCAAATACAGAAAAATCATCCATAAAGACTTCAATCCCTTTTTCAATTAAATCACTGAAGATTGACATCATACATCTATGAAATGTTGCATTTTCATTACATAATTCAAAGGGAATTTGCTGAAAAGAAAAATTTCTATAAGGACTAGTAAATGTTTTTTTCTCTTGATTCTGTAGAGTAATAGGTATTTGATGGTAACCGGTATATCCATCTAGAAAACAAAAATATCTGTGCCCAGCCAACCTATCCAACATTTGTTCCAAAAAGGGTAAGGGAAAATGATTCTTCTTGGTGGCAGAATTTAATTTTCTATAATCTATGCAGATTCTTCAACCAGTGACTTGTCTTGTTGATATTAATTCATTATGCTCATTTGTCACTACAATCGCACCTCCTTCCTTTGGAACACAGTGAATCGGACTAATCGATGCACTGTTTGAAATAGGATATATTATTCCAGTATCTAACCAAATTTCTCTCCTAACAACTTCTTTCATCATAGGATTTAATCTTCTTTGAGGATCAGCTCTTGGTTCATGTTGATATAAGCTAATGTCCATCCAATGGCTTTCTTATATCTTTTCAAAGTTTCCAACAACTGTTGTTCTTGTGTATCAGTTAATTCTGAGGATACTATAACAGGTAATGTAAATAAATCTTCTAAGAATCCATACTTCAAATGTGTAGGAAGTATTTTCAGTTCTAGTTTAGGAGGTTTCTTAATAGAAAATCAAATTCTTATTACTTTTAGAAGGATCTAACATTTTAATTTTTTCCTGAACATAATCCAAATCTTCTTTACTCACTTCCATAGATTCATCTTGATATTCCTCATATTCCTTTTCAAATTCCCTTTCAAATTTCTTTTTAAAATATTCATGGCTTAGATATTCATTAATATTTATTTTGAAGCATTCAATCTCTTGCTCTTTTGCAGGGTATCTCATTGATTTTGCAATATTAAAAGTAACCTCTTAATCACTAACTCTCCTAGTTAATTCTTCTTTCTACACATTTATCAAAGCTCTTCCAGTAGCAAGGAATGGTCTTCCTAAAATGATAGGAATTTCTTTATCTTCTTTCATATCTAATACAATAAATTCCACAGAAAAGATAAATTTATCAACTTTTACTAAAACATCATCTATAACTCCTTTAGAATAGGTAATAGAACGATCAACTAACTTAAGAGTTAGAGTTGTAGGTGAAATATCTCCTAAACCCAACCTTCTAAAAATTGATAACGACATAAAATTACTACTAGCTCCTAAATCACATAAAGCTTTTCCAAAAAATCTTTCGCCAACAACACAACGACTGGTAAACTTCCAGAATCTTTAAATTTTTCAGGAAGCATTTTCTGAATTTTAGTGCTACTCTCTTCACTGAGTGCAACAGTTTTATTATCTAGAAGCTTCCTTTTCTTTTTAAGTATATCCTTCATGAACTTCACATAACTTGACATTTGTTACATAACTTCAACAAAGGGAATGTTTATCGTTAATTTCCTCAATATTTCTAAAAAATTTGAAAATTTGTTATCTCTATTTTTTTGCTTCAATCTTTGAGGAAATGGAGGTGGTGGTCTTTCTACAATGATTTTCATTGATTTAATAAGACATTCTGACTCAAAATGAAAATCTTCACTAGATTTTTCATTTTCCGCCTCATCTTTTTCAACTTCAACTTTCACTTCTTTTTTAACTCTGTTTTCTAATTCTTTTCCACTTCTTAGTTGAATAGCCTTAATTTACTCTCTATTCTAATCTTTAGGATTTACTCAACATTACTAGGCAACGTTCTTGGAGGTCGATTGCTAAGTGCAGTTGCAATACATCTCAATTGATTTTTCATGTTTCTAATTGCAGCTCCTTGACTATGTAATTGACTCCCCATTTGTAATATCAATTCTTTCATCAACAACTTGTTATCCTTACTCTGTAAATTATTAAAACCTGGAGGGTAATAATGTTTATAAGTTGGATTCTCTTGATTGTTGGAGATTCCCAATGGGTTCGCATTGTTGTTTCCCTATTCGGATTTGCACCATTAAAGTTATTATTACTCCAACTAAAATTTGGTTGATTCTTCCAACCAGGATTATAAAGGATTATAATAATTTAATTGGCATAAGGATTATTAGAATGATTATTTATTGAATTTAAGATCTCATAAGAAGATTGAGATTCTATCCTTTGTCCCTATGAGTTTTTCTCAAACACAGGTGATGTCTGAGCATAATTCATTCCATATTTATCTATTTTCTTTGATATATCAGCTATTTATGCAGCTAACATAGATATTGCATCAGAATCATGAATATCGACTACTCCTTTTGGATTTAACTTTCAGTGGGTCTTCAAAAATTATTAGTAGCCATCTCTTGTATTAAATAATATGCTTTATCGAATGGTTTTAACATTAATGATCTACCAGATACAACCTCAATTATCGATCTAAGAGATCCAACCAATCCATTATAAAAAGTTTGAATTATTAACCAATCTGGCAATGCATGGTGTGAAAATTTCCTAAGGAGATCTTTAAATCTTTCCCAGGCTTCATAAATTGATTCCCCTTCAAACTGACAAAAAGTTGTAATATCATTTCTTATCTTAGCGGTTTTTGAAGGTGGGAAATATTTAGATAAATTTTTTTGTGATAAATCTCCCCAAGTTGTGATAGATCTAGATGCTAACGAATTTAACCACATCTTAACTTTATCCCACAGTGAAAATGGATAAAGTCTAAGTCTAAAGACATCATTCAACACTCCATCACATTTAAATGTAGCACACAATTCTAGAAAACTAGCAAGGTGTAAATTAGGATATCCAGTTGGTGTTCCCTCAAACTAATTGTTTTGAACTATTTGGATAATAACAGGTTTAAGCACAAATGATTTGGCAGCTACAATAGGGTTTTGTATACTTAAATGAATTTCAACTGTTATAGGATTGACATAATCTCTTAAAGGTCTCTGATAATGTTTATTTTCATTTCCAACATTACTTAAATTGCAAGCCATTTTGCTAATATGATCTATCCCTTTTTGTCATTTTTGAATTTTTCTTACAGTTCTTTCTAACTCAGAATTGTAAGGTACTAAATACTCAGATCTAACACTACGCATAAACAAACACAACAAGTAATTTAAAATAAGCAAACACACTTAAATAAGAAAATATTCAAACTAAACTACAAACACTATTTTTTAGTTTTAAAAATAATCATACTATAAATTATAAAATAACTTACTAATACTTTCTGTTACTTCCCCGAAAATGGTGCCAAAAACTTGATGCGAGTGGATTTAGTGTGCAAATTTTGTAAATACTTTTCAATATTACAAATTACACCTGTCTAATACAATAGCAAATATGAAAATTAATCAGAACAAAAATAACTTCAGTTAAAATAGTTTTATCTTTTAAAAATCTTTAAACTGTTAAATCCCCTTTAAAAATAAAGCAAGTATACATATCGCTCAAGTAATAAAGGGCTCTAATGGAGTCCTAGATATCGGTCTCACTGGGAAGTTGGAAATGCCTATAGGTAAATTCTTAAGATTATAATGTATACTTCAATTTTTAAAACCACAAAAAGTTAAGTGTGAAAGTTGAATATTAAATACTAGAGTGAATGATAATTAAAATACAACTAAAAGACAAAATTAAATAAACTAAATTCTAAACTTTCAGAAGTAAATTTATGAAAACTAACAAAGTTTTTATAACGGAAAGTTCATAATTAAGAAAGATACTTTCTCTTTACAATGAGTATATGGATTGTGAAGAAATTAAAATCATTTGAAAATATATATAAAAACTGTATTGTGCCAAATAGCAGCAATCCTATTCTTCACCCTCTGATAAGGAATAAAGAACATTGACTAATCAAAAGTTTGGTCCCTAAATCTGTGGTTAGGTTGAGAGGATACTTGCTTTCACTTCAGAGCTCTTACTTCTCCCTCACCTGAGGGATAACAATCTTGCTTTAGTTTCCAAGCAACTGCACGAAATTGGGTATTTTAATTTTTCACTTTAAAATCCCCAATTCTACGCCCATCAAAGTATGTTTTGCTATTCTTTTGCACGCAAACCCATGGATTACACTCATGAAATTAAATGTGACTCTTAACTTATTGTAGAAAGCATAGCCCTTTTGAATTTTATGTTTCTCAATAAATTTTAACCTTCCAATTGGCTAGATCGAAAGTGGCCAAATAGAAAAGCAGATGAAGATCGGAGTTCAAATCATCATAAATTATTGACATTTAAAACGATATAAAATAAAATCAATTCTTCACAAAACCATATCTCAAAGTTGGGAGAAGGATGAAAAAGACTACTCTGAATTCATGAGAAGAATATGATAAAATATGTATTATATATATAAAAACAAGTTTACAAAATACAAGAAATAAAAAACACAACTTATCTTGCAATTCTTCCAATGCAAATCCCTAAAAGTTCTCTTCAAGTCTTTCTCTCTTTACAAGCACTCTCAATTCTCTCTTAGAAGTGTAATGAAGAAGAAATCTCTCACCTTCCCTCTCCTCTTACAATCCTTGAAGAAAATGTCCATGCCCTTGACTTGTCTCTCTCTCTATCTCTTCTTTTCGCCCCCTTTTACACGCCACTCTCAACTCCTTCACGCCCCAAAACTCTCCTCTCTTTTATAAAAGACTACCTCCCTCCAAAAAGAATTCAAAAGCCTCTCCAAAATTCTATCCAAAAGTTCCCTCCAAAAGTCAACTCTTTTGAATTCGAAAGACATATCCATTGATCTAAGATACATATCCTTTCATAAAAGAACCTTCCAAAGTGTCTAGATCCATTGAATCACTCCAAGGGGTGTTTATAACAAGTGTCCCTTTGAAAAATATTGCAAAATTTGCCTCAAACTGCCTTAATCTACAAAAAGTCATCTCTGGGGAATCTCACAATGAATCTGGCACATCTTGCAGCAAAGCTGGCGCATCTTGTGCCAACTCTCTGTCAAAAGACGCATCTGGTGTCAATCTAGCGCATCTTATGTCATTTTGTTGAAGACTGTGTTGTTCTGATTTTTTACGCATCTTGCAACAATCTGGCGCATCATGCATCAGTTCTCTGTTTGTTGGTGCATCTTGCGCCAGAATACAAAAATTAGATGTTTTAGCTCAAAATTTTAACTTTTTTTTGCTACTTTTGCTTCAAATACCAAAATTTTATATACTTGTAACAAAAACATGAAAATACCCTTCTTTAAAGTATAATATCACCAAAAAAAGCATAAAATATATACTTAAAACTACATATTATTTTAGTATATCAAAGTTATTTTGATCTATCAACAGCCTATGAAAATTCAAAGAAAAAACTAATCCAAGAATTCATGATAGTTGCACCTGATTGGAAGCATCAGTATAAACTTAAATAGTGTGAGTGATTGTATTATAGAAACTATTTTAGGCCAAAGAGAAAATAAGAATTTCATGTGATATATTGTTATAGGAGAACTCTAAATGACACACAAGCCACTAAACTTCCACTAAAAAGGAATTACTAGTACTTATATTTGATAAATTTGGAATCTACTTAATTAATATTAAGGTAAGAGTATACACTAACCTCTTAACTGTTAAATATCTTGTGACCAAGAAGAATTTAATACAAATTAATTAAATTAATATTAATTAAGTCTTTACTATAAATCATCCTAATAAGCTTTGCCTACAATATAAATTTAAGGCTTTCAATGAAGGTAAGCCTAAATTGTCATTCAACTTAGAAGGTAGACATGAGGGAAACATTCATTATTTTATTACTTAAATTTGTAATTTTTTGTTCATATTGACCATAATCTTATACATGTGGAAGATTCTTAGTGGTACTTTTTTTAAATTACAGCGGTCAAATACACTTCAAGGTGCTAAAACATGAAGTGAGCTTAGGAGCTAGACAAGCATAAACATGCTAGAATACAACATAAGTATGTCAGGCTTGATGTTAGTTTCGAGTAGTTATGCCAGTCTACGACATGTTTAAACCATTTCATGGCAAGTAACACCATAGCCTGGACATACTTGATTTGGCAAACTTTTTCATGAAATCTTTGGCAATTCTGTATAAGGAGAACTTGAGCTTGACCTTGGGTGCCCTTAAATATTATAAAGGCACCTTATCTTTATGTTTTAGTAGAGTTTTTATCAACCCTCTAGCTTTCTCCAATGATTTTTTTTTTTGAGTGATTCTTAAGATTGATTCATTTGAGCTTAGAGAGGTTATATGTAGAGATTGACCAAAATACTAGAAGTGAGATCTACGAAAAGCTTGTATTATATGAAAAGGATCGCAATGTATTGCAACGATTGATTGGCTTGGGTTTGAATTTTCTGTACTTCTCATAGGAATATTTTTATGCTCGTGAAATCAGTATTTGTGCTTTATTTTTCATGCATTGTAGTTAGTCTATTTTTCGTACTCCTGTGAGGTAAGTCATGTGATTCTCACATTCTTTTGTTTTATGGATTTCTTCCCCTTCACACCGTTTTAATGCTTAGATTTCATACGTTGTTGTATTAAATTTTTTGTCTTAATTTACTTTGAATTCTATCATGATTGAATTTTAAAATAACATGTGAACTAGGACTTCTAACTATTGCTTAGAAGAGCAAGTTCGTTTAATAGACAACAAACCAGCAGAATAGATATAATAGGATTAAGAAATTATAACCCAGATAAAGTACTATAGAATTCCTAAGAAGCACTCCAAAGTTTATCCCCTTAGATTGTAATAAGATATCTAAATCTTCTTATGACCTAGATATAGGCTAAGGAGGACATGTTCCTGGTTGTCAAAAATAGGTTGGGCTTTATATGAAAAAATTGAGAAACCTCTATGATGGTGTCACTGAAGTATGAATCTCTCATCTCTGAAATACTTCACATAACATAGTTTAGTTTTCTACTTAATGCTTTAGGATTTTAGAACCTTTCATATCTACAAATTAAACCTTGCAGTAAGGTTTCGTGATTTAGTAAATTAAAACTTTTTCTATTTGAAATATTTTGACAATTTTTCTCATGAAATTAAAATGCAGACTTAAAATCCATATATTACTTGGCCAATAGTTATACTTGTGTGATTAACTAACATGCCTAGTAGTAATTTTGGGCATCATAGGTATAGTAATTTTCCATGATAAAGTGCACAACTTATTATAAATATAATGACCATTAAATGAATTGTATTTAAATCTAATGACTTTCTCAAAACAACATGTTAAAAATTAATAAAATATTATGAAACCCAAAGAAAAGGTATCTTTATATTGTAGTACATATAAGTTGAAAACAATTAGCAAAATAATTAAGATTACATTTTCAACCAATTTACCAAGAGTCTAATTTATTCATGATTGTACTACAATCTATGCATTTAATTCTAAAAGAGAATAGAATAAATGTTAAATTATCTAAAAAACGACCATTATGATTAATTTACTAAAAATTGGTAAACAAATTATATATATTGAAGCTAACCAATTGTGAGAAATAATTAGAAAATTCAGAAGAAATAACTATTAATTCTAAAAGAGAATAGAACAAAAATGATGTTAAAACTTGTTTTCTGCCAACTTGAAAACAACATGAACCAGCTTTAATGGGTCTTTATGGATTTAGTCAAATGAGTATTGGCCTTCCCAAAAACTGAAAGATCATTAGCATAAAGAAGATGAAAACAAAAATGATGTTAAAACTTGTTTTCTGCCAACTTTGCCTCCAATAGTCTAGAATAATTGTCCATATCTCGTGTGAAAAAAGATGGATAAAATGCATGTGTTCATGAACCACTATTGGAGGGGAAATCTGTAAGTTTCTTATTTTTAATCATATAAAATACAAAGGCGTCCAAGATGTAAACAATTTATTAAGAAAAAATTCTTAGGAAAGCAAAAGCAGTTATAAAGTAGTAGATGACTAACATGATTGAATGTTTTCAAGAGATCAACTTTGCTTCAATATTATTTAAGAAATTTTGTAGAATTAAAGCCATAAAAGTCTCATGGGCTATTATCACATTATTAGCTTTATCATTTCCATCGTAATGGTAGATTGAGATTGTTAAACATGTTTAGCGAGGAGAAGTTTTAGTTTATTAGTAATGAGTTTTGCAATAACCTTGCAGAGAATTCCAAATAGATATCAACTTATGATCATTGAGTGATATAATATAAATTTATTTTGAAAATTAATTTAATTGTTAAGTATTTCAGCTAATTAGAGATTTTGGATATTCTAAAATAAATGTACTACCTTATGGAAATAAGCCGTAATAATATGAAAGTGTCACAAGTAATAGAGTAAAACTAAAGGCTTAGGTATTTATTTTTGTCAATACTATTATACTAATATTGGCAGCTAATGTATCTTTATATGAAAAATTAGCAAAAAGAATAGTCATCAAAGGAGAATATAGAGCTATAAGAAAGATTAGATGTTGTATGAATTTTCATTAAAGAAGTTTAAAGAAACAAAATTGTTAAGAAAATAAACTATGTGATAAACTGAACTCATTAATACGTATGTTTTATGTTTATGTTATTTTTACATATTAAGCACATCCACATGGATAAAAACATGTATATATTAATGAATTATGGTAGTACATAATTTTGAAAAAAAAATGACGTCACCAATAACAAGTGTGTCTAAAGGGACTAATGTCCCATTGCTTGTGTGACTAGTCATTGCCACTCGAAATTTCTTATATTTCTTTGATTTCTCAGTTTCCAAACTACTTGTGTTTGTTTAGTTAGCTTCATGCTTTCATTGATTTAGGCTAATAAGATTTATGCCATCTATCAATGCATGCAGCTAAATATTCGTAGAACAACTAAATTTATTACATTGGTGATTACATGCTCTTTAATTATTTATTTGGCTCTAAAATCTTGCTAACGATTTAAAGGCATGCAACTTGTTTTTGAGGGGTGTCATATTACCATAAAGTATGTGGTAGAATAGTTCATTTTATACCATGAAAAGATATTCGAAGAGCTACCAAAACCGATCAGTAATTATTATAGAGCAACTCCCCTACACATAAATAATTGAGTATTTTGAGGAACATTATAATGTGGTGTAAAATATTTATTTGATGGGTCACAAAATATTGCAATTACAAACAAAAAAGTTATAATTCAAACTTATTATATCATTACAAAATTTATTTTATCAAAATTTAAACTTGATAGAAATTTTCTAATAATAGATCAAATATTACTAATGATTTAATAAATACGTTATAACTATTGCATATCAATTAAGGTACCATCATTCTTAGAAGTTTTTGATTTGACCTCTTCTATCATACCTTAGATTCATTGAATGAGATTGTAAGAAAATTTTTAAAAGTTAAGAAACCCCTGTTAAAATTTACTTACCCAACCAAAAGTTAAGAATTAAGTCAGCACTCCATACACACAACAATGGCTAATTTGATAAATTAACCTAATTAAATTATTCATGACCCTCACAACATAGACTAGAGTCTATAAGAGAATTATGTGAGAAGTTTTGTTAAAATTTTAAAATATTTAAAGCTAATTACTATCATATTCAAGTTTGTAAGGTCTACCTTTGCTTTTATTAACACAAGTCGAATCTAAAACATCTATTCTCCTAACTGGATTATCAGATAATCGATATTTAATGTGACCAAATCATCCTAGATTAATCTCTCTAATCTTGCCTACCACTGGAGCTACATCAACCCTATCACAGATATATTCATTTCGTATTTTGCCTGTGTCAAGCCGCACATTCACCAAAGCATTCTGATCTCAACAAATACTAAACTTTGTTTTAGCTTCTCTTTTAAAAGCTAACATTCTCCTCCATAGAGTATTGTAGGTCACACCACCATCTAATTAAATTTTTCTTTCAGTCTGAACTCTACTTTTCCACCACTCTATAGGCCCGAAGCATTCCATCACTTCAACCAACCAACTTAAACACTGCTAAACTATGCTAATTTGTACTGCATAAAATCTTTACAGCTACTTATATCATATTCAAGCTCTAAATACATATGAAATTACTTGGCCATCTTAACTCTTAGCTAAGCCTAACACCCATTGGTCAATGAATCCAGATTGTTCGATTTGAAAAGACCAACATTGATATTTTACTCCATTATCTCCAACTTATTGGTATTGGTCCAAATGAAAAAATAATAATAATCTGTGACACAAAAACTTAATAAAAGCCTACTTGTAATTTAACACCATATACCTTAAAAGCTCGCCGACCACAGCGCCAATGTCACATCCCTCGTGCTTATGTCGGCTAAACATAGGAAACCGGTGACCGCGTCAATCACTTTACCAAATTACTTATCCCAAATATTACCGCATTAATGAGGATTTAGAGGACTGCAAACCCCAATTCCGTGATCTTCATTAATAAATACATTTGAAGGATTAATCAAAAGCTTTACACATAGATAAGACCTTATCCGTTATTTTATCCGCATCATATCCACCAACTTAAGCCAATCCATTTGATCCCAGTCCAGCAAACAATTAATTGATAAGCAAGCCTCTCATGTCTCATGTTACCTTTATTTATTTTATTCCCTTTTAATACAATCAGGCACTCTTAGTTTTTCTTCTCTCTGGCCTTTAAAAAGTCATGTGAGATTTGGGACGTAAGAATCCTAAACAGCTAATGTGTTGCTTTCAACAAAAAGTGAGACGGGTTCACAGGCGATGGGGGCGTGGAGGTGGTGATGTGATCCACTTTTATTTAATAACCTCTATTTACTTTGAAGCTAATTTGTTTGAATAAGACGAATTGACTCCATACTTTAATTTTGGGAAATTTACATATATACCATACAATTCTTATGTTTTTACATACCTAACTACTGCAGCCTAATAATTGAACTTACAGCATATTGTAAAGGTATATTTCTTCTTTTAGAAAATAGTTATGATGATATTTTTAATGTAATGTTAAAAATTTGAGCGGTATGCATGTAAATATGAATATGCATGTGTTTGATATGTAAATTCAAAACAATTTTGTGGTATGTGTGTAAATGCTCGTTTAATATTTTATGGAGGCCAATGGTATGAGTGGATAAGCATTTGAAGCAAGTGGTAGGAATAGAAGCGGAGTACGAGGAAATTGGCTAAGGTTTTGAAGAACTTAATGCAATAGTAAAGGTCTTGGTGGTGTGGTTGGAGTGAATGGCTAGATTGATAAGTCAATATTCGAAATATTATCCTAAAGTGCCGGCAACACTTTGGTATATTGGCAAGGGATGAAAATGTTGAGGCTCCTTTGGATTCCCTTAATGACCATGAATTAAAAATTAATTTCACATTAATGTTTATTCGTTCTATTAATTAGATAATTTTTTTTTTTCCAAAATTTGTTTAATAATAAGACTATGCGTGTTCAATCATATTTAACTCTAATTAGAAATTATATTTTCAGCATGTTCGTCATTAATTTTTAATAACAATAATCAATTTTTTTTTTTTTTTTTGCCAAATTTTGTTTAATAATAAGACTATGCGTGTTCAATCATGTTTAACTCCTAGTAATTATATATTCAGCATGTTAGTCATTAATTTTTAATAACAATAATAAATTATTTTTTTTTTATTTTTTGTTTGATTTGTTTTCATGAGGTGAAGGTAAGGCTATCATAAAATCTCATTATTTACTAATTGCTATTTTTTACTCATTAAGAAAACTCATATTATTAAGTGAGTTGAACATAAATTGAGATTTTAAGCTCACTTTTTGAATGAGCTCAGCGTGAAGAGACATTTATTAAATAATGTTCAGTTCTTTTTTACTAAAAAAAATTAATAACTAAATAACTAATATTTATTATTTATTTTATAAGTATATATTAATTATATAACTCATTTGTTATAGGAGTTATTATTTATTTATTTTTGTTTCATCAATTCTAAAAATTAAATTTTAATATTTTTATATAATTTGTGGTACATACAAACCTCTACACATTCAAACAAAAAAACCACAAACATATTATTTACAAATAAGTTTGAACATGACTTTATTTCAAATAAATAAATTTCAAATGAAGCGAAGACGACCTGACTAAAACTCGTTTACACCCTTGGGTACTGGAATCTTTACATCTAGTCAACTTCATAGATTATTATCACAACATATGGTCAATTAAACGTTGCTTGTCATAATCATGCTTTTATAATCAGTTAAATGCCTTTAATAAGTATATCTTAAACATTAATGAAAAATTTATTAGACTTTTAGTGGACTGAGTTTGTCTTAGAAATATTTAACACAAATTACAAGACAAACGTACACTCATATTAATTTTTATTAGATTAGCAAGTTAGTTATTATGAGGACTCGAACCAATTCAATTAGTTGTGGAGATTTGAACTAATAAAACACAAGTCGCATATTACTACATTTTCTTAATATACCCAAGAGTTCGCCCAATCTTGACTATTAAAGAGTTAATGTGTTGAAGAAATCAAGCAGAGATAAGAAGAGAGGAAGAGACAAAGGAAAGCAAGGAGAAAACAAAAAAACAGCTTTATTTATTCAATTACTGATACATTTAGATGAGACAATATACAATCATTGAGAGATAAAATAAAACGTTATACTGTGCAGCCAAGAATCCCTAGAGAAAGAAGCAAAAACGAATGGAGAAGGCGAAGAGCATTGCTTCGATCTTCAGGTAGCTGCTAATCTTAGAAGAAAACAGATAAGTGTCCTTTAACGCCCTTCAAGCTGACGACCTGGGCTTCTGATCATCAGATTGCGAGGCAGATCATGGTGTCTTCTGATATGTAGTGGTTTTGTGAATATGACTACATATTGATCTTCAGTGAGAACTTGCTTTAGATAGATATGTTTGAGCCTTATGGGGCCACTTATAAAATGGTAGTCAACTTCGATATAATTTGTTCTAGCATGGAATATAGGATTATGAGCAAGGACTTTTAGCGGAGAGACTATCACTTTAAACCGTGGATGTTGAGATTTATTAATCTGTTAGTTTTTGTAGAAGTCATCTAATCCATATTATTTCTATAGTTATGGTTGTTAATGCTCTGTCTTCCACCTCAGTTGAAGAGCAAGCTACAGTTGGTTATTTTCTTTGTGAACCAAGAGGTGAGAGTTGGTCGAAGGAAAATGCAAAACCCAGATGTAGGTTTGTGGTCTTTATGGTTACTTGCCCAGTCAACATCCACACATGCAGTTAATGAAAAAGATGAAGATGTAATGGGTAGACCATAATTAATCGCTCTTTTTAGAAAATGTAGAAGACATTTTAATTGTTGATAATGTAAAACAATGGGTTTATGTATATACTGGCTTAAATAATTTACAGTGAAGGTGATGTCAGGTCGTGTTATAGTTAAATATTGAAGTGATCCAATATTTTATCTATAACACGTGTGGGCCTTCTATCAGTGATGTGGTGTTTGTGCTATGATATGTGTGTTTGGAAAGGGGAGTGAGAACAAGTTTGATAATGTGAATTTTTTTTATGTAGTAGCACCATTAAGTATGAAGTATGATTAGAAAAATAACCTGTTTTTGTATGTTACATGGTTAAGCCTAGAAATTTAGAAATAACCTCAATTTTCTTTAAGTTGAATTATATGCTAAGTTTATGAATTAAGTTGCTTATAGCAGTTAGGAAGTGTCTAATGATTAAAATATCATCAACCTACACTAACAAGTACATACGTGTGTTATTACACCTATTGATAAGCAAAGAGGGACCAAATTATTTACTTCGAAGTTTCGAGTGTAGAGAAAAATGAAAAAAGTGGAATGCCACTATCTTAGGATTTGTTTGGGACCTTAGATATCTTTCTGTTATTTGCAAACAAAATGAGGGTGATTTTTATGAACAAATCCCAGATGTTGTTTCATGAATACATTATCCTCCACCATTTTTCCACGAAGAAAATCATTAGATATGTACAATTTTTGAATTTCCCGTTTGTTGGTAGTGGCTAGAGCATGGATCATTTTGATAATTGGCAATTTAGCAACTGGATTGATTGCATGTTGTAATCAAAAACTTTTTTTTTTTTTTTAAAATCTTTGGGCAGTGATCCCCTTTTTTTGTTTGTACTTATGCTTCTGACTCTCCTAACAACAGAAGTACTATGATGTATGTGCTGTTAGATCCTTGATTCTCTTTATTATATTTCTTTCTTTACAAAGGTGCCAAAAACTTGGTGTGATGTTGATACACCTAAAATATATAGTCTTTATGTACACATTTTTATACATATTTTTAGCTATAGAGCTTTAATGGAAGGTATTTGTGTCTTTTTCGTTCAGGTACAATCAAATGAATGAAAAATAGTGAAAGAAGTGAAAAATGATCAAATGAAGTGAAAAATGATCAAAATAGTGAAAGAAGTGAAAAATGATCAAATTTAGAGCAAAACTGAAGAAAGTGTGCAAAAGAACTGTGGCGCCTAAGCACCCAGAACTGACGTTTAAGCACGAGTAAAACCGAGAAGGTCACGCCTAAATGCCAAGTACCTCCCGCTTAAGCACCAGAAGTACTTACTTGATAATTTAATGAATTTGGATGAATTTTTGAAGAGGTGTTTGAAGCAACTCTTGGTGAAAACGTGGGAAATAGTTAATGAACACGAAAATGCATTCAATTGGCTTTTGAAAGGAGGCAACTCTTGGAAGATTCATTAAATGTGGACACATTTTGAAGAGACGTCAAGGCACTTTTTGAAAAATTATAAAATAAAACTTGGATTGGATTGAAGGAGGCTCTCTCTGATGCCTCGCCCTAACCACTCTAGAGTTGTCGCCCCATTCTAGACACCGCCGACACCTCTCTCTCTTAGATTAATTAGGAGACTTTTGGAGAGAAGAAGGAGAGAAGTTATAGTGAGTGAGTAGAGAGTATTGTAAGAGAAAGTAAGAGAAGAGATTCAAAGGAACTCAAAGGAACTTCAAAGGAACTTCAAGAGTTTGGTGGAGAGGATTTGAGATAAATTTTAATTTTTGTGACTACATTTGGTTTTAATTTATACTTCTTATTTTTTTGCGTGATTCCTACTTTAAAACTTAAGTGTGGTTGTGTTTTCTCCATGAATTATCAGTATTTTTCTTTATCTTTTTGTTTAAAATGATAAGTGATTAAGTATTGGTTTAAAATGATAAGTGATTAATTTAAAATGATAAGTGATTAAGTATTGGATGGAAGTTTTGTGAAGTATTAATCATTAATATTGGAATAAGTTGTAAAGATTTTAAAACCTTATACTTCATTTACTTCTTAATTTGACCAATTAAGATATTAATATTTGTTATGACAACATGTAAGATCCGAGATGGTATTGTCTCAGTCAACTAATGGTAAGAATCACATCAGATTATATGGATGAGAATGTAATTCATATGATTAAGTGCAAATAAATAGGAAAATAAACTTTGAAGGGTGTAGAATTAGAGGACATTTGAGTGACAGGCTAAAGCCCCCAATTTGGTTTATTGTTTTAGGTTTTAATGCGAGATGTTAGCCCCCAGGTGGAGGGATAAGAGGGAGCTCTAGAGTGAGAGCTAATATTTTCTCTACCTAGCCCGTCTTCATAACTATTCAAACTTTAAACTTGTTAGTGTTCTTTATAGCATCTCTGGTAAGGGAAAAGAATACTATTTCTCATATTTGGCACAACACAATATGAATACTTCCACAACATAATTTTTATATTTTTTACTCACTCATGAAAAGGAAAATGATATTTTGTTTATATTGTCTCCATCTTACAATTTTTTAGTTAAATTTAGTTAGTTGTTTACGTTATTTTCAAATATTAAAAATTTACCAAAAAGAATTGAACTTTCATTCCTATTATAACATCTATAGTTTGAGTAAGAATATTTCGCAAAGTTGAACTTGTTATCTAATTTCTTCTAATTTAATTATAAATTGCATTTCTTCTTAAGGCTTCGATATTCGAGGCTTAATCAAAAAGTTCTATATTACTTGATAACGATACGTATACTTGCATAGTATCTCGTATTTAAATAAAATAATTTTACATATATCATACTGTCATATAAGATTAGGATCACATTTTTTACACGAGAATAAAAATTTGTGAGAAATTTTTAGAAAGTAAATTTCTATTTTTAGAAAATTCTTATTTAAACATTTAGATTTATTGTTTGAATATTGGTTCTTGTTTGTGTGATTTCATTTTATGCTATTTTGTAGTAATGTATGTGTAGTTCAGGTTCTAAAGACTAGTGCCCTATGATTCTGAATTAAAAAGAACCATTAGAAAAATTAAAAAAATTAAAAATAAGAAAAAGACCAAAAATTTCAAGAAATAGAAAACTAAAATAATCAAAATGTTGAAATCAATCAAGGGTTTAGACCTTTAAGAGATTGTGCAAACCCTACGGTAGATGAACTTCATTATAGTTTTCAAAAATCTGCTGTAGTGGCTAATTCTTTTGAACTTAAACCCGCTATTATCCAAATGGTATCAAATAATCAATTTGGGGGAGCACCAACTGAAGATCCAAATTTACATCTTGCCAATTTTCTAGAATTGCGTGCTACATTTAAACAAGTTGGTGTATTAGAAGTTGCTATAAGACTTAGAATTATTCATTTCTCATTGAGAGATAGAGCTAAGATATTGCTACATTCGTTAGCACCTGGATCTATCATAACTTGAGGTGATTTAGCGCAGAAATTCCTTATTATTTTCCACCATAAGAGATTATGAAGTTTAGAAATGATATTACATATTTTTGAAAATTTGAAGGGGAGGGTATTTATGAATTATGAGAACGATTTAAAGAACTACTGAGAAAATGTTTACACCATGCTATAACGGATTGGTAAATAATTCAAACTTTTTACAATGAAATAGCTGCATCCCTTAGATATATTATCGATGCCGCTGCTGGTGGTTTATTGATGTCAAAACCATTTCATGACGCTTATGCTTTAATTGAAGAAATGTCTACTAATAATTTTCAATTGCC
Source organism: Phalaenopsis equestris (assembly GCF_001263595.1). Lineage (NCBI taxonomy): Eukaryota > Viridiplantae > Streptophyta > Magnoliopsida > Asparagales > Orchidaceae > Phalaenopsis > Phalaenopsis equestris. Next base: position 27,830 of record NW_018221458.1, read on the forward strand.
TTCTGAAAGGGTAAATTCTAAGAAAGTAGTCAATATTCATGAATATGATGCTTTTGCAATGTTAGCAAATCAAGTTGCTACAATTTCAAGGAAGTTAGACCAAATTGAAATGAATTTTTCTCAACCAATGTCAATGATTAAAGAGAATTCATTAGGCTAAATGGTAGATTCTCAAGCAACATTAGAAACTTTGAATGACATAAACAACAAGGAGAATAACCCATATTCAAACTATTATAACCCAGGTTGGAAGAATCATCCTAACTTTAACTGGAATGCGAGATGTTAGCCCCCAGGCGGAGGGATAAGAGGGAGCTCTAGAGTGAGAGCTAATATTTTCTCTACCTAGCCCGTCTTCATAACTATTCAAACTTTAAACTTGTTAGTGTTCTTTATAGCATCTCTGGTAAGGGAAAAGAATACTATTTCTCATATTTGGCACAACACAATATGAATACTTCCACAACATAATTTTTATATTTTTTACTCACTCATGAAAAGGAAAATGATATTTTGTTTATATTGTCTCCATCTTACAATTTTTTAGTTAAATTTAGTTAGTTGTTTACGTTATTTTCAAATATTAAAAATTTACCAAAAAGAATTGAACTTTCATTCCTATTATAACATCTATAGTTTGAGTAAGAATATTTCACAAAGTTGAACTTGTTATCTAATTTCTTCTAATTTAATTATATATTGCATTTCTTCTTAAGGCTTCGATATTCGAGGCTTAATCAAAAAGTTCTATATTACTTGATAACGATACGTATACTTGCATAGTATCTCGTATTTAAATAAAATAATTTTACATATATCATACTGTCATATAAGATTAGGATCACATTTTTTACACGAGAATAAAAATTTGTGAGAAATTTTTAGAAAGTAAATTTCTATTTTTAGAAAATTCTTATTTAAACATTTAGATTTATTGTTTGAATATTGGTTCTTGTTTGTGTGATTTCATTTTATGCTATTTTGTAGTAATGTATGTGTAGTTCAGGTTCTAAAGACTAGTGCCCTATGATTCTGAATTAAAAAGAACCATTAGAAAAATTAAAAAAATTAAAAATAAGAAAAAGACCAAAAATTTCAAGAAATAGAAAACTAAAATAATCAAAATGTTGAAATCAATCAAGGGTTTAGACCTTTAAGAGATTGTGCAAACCCTACGGTAGATGAACTTCATTATAGTTTTCAAAAATCTGCTGTAGTGGCTAATTCTTTTGAACTTAAACCCGCTATTATCCAAATGGTATCAAATAATCAATTTGGGGGAGCACCAACTGAATTTGGGTATCAAATAATCAATTTGGGGGAGCACCAACTGAAGATCCAAATTTACATCTTGCCAATTTTCTAGAATTGCGTGCTACATTTAAACAAGTTGGTGTATCAGAAGTTGCTATAAGACTTAGAATTATTCATTTCTCATTGAGAGATAGAGCTAAGATATTGCTACATTCGTTAGCACCTGGATCTATCATAACTTGAGGTGATTTAGCGCAGAAATTCCTTATTATTTTCCACCATAAGAGATTATGAAGTTTAGAAATGATATTACATATTTTTGAAAATTTGAAGGGGAGTGTATTTATGAATTATGAGAACGATTTAAAGAACTACTGAGAAAATGTTTACACCATGCTATAACGGATTGGTAAATAATTCAAACTTTTTACAATGAAATAGCTGCATCCCTTAGATATATTATCGATGCCGCTGCTGGTGGTTTATTGATGTCAAAACCATTTCATGACGCTTATGCTTTAATTGAAGAAATGTCTACTAATAATTTTCAATTGCCTTCTGAAAGGGTAAATTCTAAGAAAGTAGTCAATATTCATGAATATGATGCTTTTGCAATGTTAGCAAATCAAGTTGCTACAATTTCAAGGAAGTTAGACCAAATTGAAATGAATTTTTCTCAACCAATGTCAATGATTAAAGAGAATTCATTAGGCTAAATGGTAGATTCTCAAGCAACATTAGAAACTTTGAATGACATAAACAACAAGGAGAATAACCCATATTCAAACTATTATAACCCAGGTTGGAAGAATCATCCTAACTTTAACTGGAATAATTGTGTGGTAATAATCAACAATAGGGGAACAACCAAGTAAACCTATTGGAATACTAGAACAACCAAGGTAATAGTAATTATTGACCTACTTATCCTTCAGTTTTTAACAGTAATCCATAATTCAAGGAGAAAAAGTTGTCTGTAGAAGAAGTGGTGTTACAAATGGGAAATAAGGTACAAAGTCAAGGAGCTACAATTAGAAATATTGAGAATCAATTAGGAAAATAGCAAATTCATTAAGTAATAGATCCCAAAGAAGACTTCCTAGTAATACAGAAGTAAATCCAAATGACCATAATAAAAAGCAAGTAAAAGCCGTTCAACATAAAAGTAGAGAGAGTTGGAAGGTAGAGTTCAAAAAGAGATTGAAGTAGAGAGAGAAGAAATTTAAGAGTTTGACGAGGACGATATGAAAGGTTTAGAGACACCTATTTCTCCACTTAAAATTGAGTTGGAAAAACCACTACCTCCATTTCCTTAGAGACTTTATCAATAAAAGTTGGAAAAAAAAAATTCAAAATTTATGGAAATCTTTAAGAAGCTAACAATTAATATTTCATTTGTTGAAGCCTTAAAAAAATGCCATGCTATGCGAAGTTTATGAAGGATATTCTTAACAGTAAAAGGAAGTTTGAAGATAATGGACTATTGCACTTAGTGAAGAGTGCAGTGCTATAATTCAAAAAAAATTCCTGAAAAGCTTAAAGATCCTGGTAGCTTCATAATTCCATGTGCAATAGAAGATAAATTATGGGAAAGCTTTATGCGATTCAGGTGCAAGCATTAATCTTATGTCATTATCAATATTTAAAAGATTGGAATTAGGAGAAATATCCCCTACTACTATAAATCTGTAGTTAACAGATCATTCAATAACATAAACCAAAAAAGAAATTGAAGTTTTTATGCTTAGCTATTGGAGTTGTTTTAGGACAAAAGCATGATAAAATTTTCAAAGTAATTTACTATGCTTGTAGAACTCTTAATGAAGCTCAAATTAATTATACCACAACTGAGAAAGAGTTATTAGCAATATTAGATGCTTTTGATAAATTCAGATCATACTTAATTGGAACAAATCTGTTGTGCATACAGATCATTCTATTATTAAATATTTAATGAAAAAAATGATGCAAAACTAAGACTGATATGATGGATTCTTCTTTTGTAAGAATTTGACTTTGAGATAGTAGATAGAAAGGGAGTTGAGAATCAAATTGTGGATCATCTGTCAAGGCTTGAATTAGAAAAATCACTTTGTTTTTAAAAAAGAAATTATTAAACATTTTTCAGATGAAGAATTGATCAATATTAATGAGTAGCATGTTTTCTTGGTATGTCGACATTGTGAACTTTATTATTAATGATATTATACCCTATGGACTGACACACCAACAGAAGTGGAAATTTTTATTTGAAGCTAAGACTTATTTTTGGGATGACCTATTTTTATATAAATAAGGAAAGGATATAATAATTATTCGGATATAATTATTCGAAGATGTGTTCCTTTAGAAGAAACCAATGAAATTATCCAAAAATATCACAATTCTAATTTTAGAGGGCATTTTGGTATTGATAAAACAACATACAAAATCTTGCAATATGAATTTTTTGGCCTACAATCTTTAGGGATGTTAGTGCTTATATCAAAACTTGTGATAAATGTCAACGATTAAGCAATATTTCTAGGAGAAATGGGTGGCCCTCAATTATGTGTTGGAAGTTAAAATATTTGATGATTGGGGATTAGATTTCACGGGACCATTTATACAATTTTTCAGAAATTTATATATTTTGATAGCAGTAGACTATGTATCCAAATAGATAGAAGTCGTTGCTTTACCTTGATGTGATACTTAAAGTGATGTGATGATCAAAGTGTTGCAAAATTTTTAAGAAAAAATATATTTTTTAGAATTGGGATGCCGAGAGTGATCATAACTGATGTGAAAGTCATTTCAAGAATGCAATATTGGAGAAATTATTAAAGAAATATCATATCAACCATCAAATTGCTTTTGCTTATCATCCTCAGGCAAGTGATTTAGCTGAATTATCCAATCGTGAAATTAAAAAATATTTGAAAAATCTGTGAATCCAACAAAAATGGATTGGTCAATCAAACTTGATTATGCTTTGTGGGATTATAGGACTAAATATAGAACTTCTATAGGAATGTACCCATATATGCTAATATTTGGGAAAGCTTATCATTTACCAGTTAAACTTAAGGATAAAGCATATTGGGTTATTAATGAATTTGGTTAAAATTTAAAAGATGTTGGTGAGAAAAGACTATTTTAATTAAATGAGCTTGAAGACATAAGGAATGAATCTTATGAGAGTGTTATGATTTATAAAAAAAAGATGAAGATGTAAAAAAAATGAAGATGTAGCATGATTGGAGGATTCTCACTAAAAATTTTGATCTAGGGCAACAAGTTTTTCTATATAATGCAACATTAAGATTATTTCCAGGCAAACTTAAGTCCAGGTGGATGGACCCAGTTGTTGTGATGAAAGTTTATCCTTATGGAGCTGTGGATATCAAAGATTCTAAGATAGAGAAAATATTCAAAGTGAATGGTCACAGTCTAAAACCCTACTTTTCAGGGATCAACTTAAATTGAATGATCTTATGTTATTGGGTCAACTAGAATAAGCACCTTTTACGTCGTGCTGACGATGTTAAACCAAACACTTTATGGGAGGCAACTCATCGTTATAAGTGTGTTTTTGTTTTGAACGTTATGTTGTTGTGCGTTATGTTGTTGTGTTTTGAACGTTATGTTGTTGTGTTTGAATAAGAAAAATTATGGTAGTATTTCGAATATATAAGGATTTATTAATGATTCTAAAACCTTAATAGATGACTTAAACATGTTAGAATGAGTATTTGGACATTAAGTTGATCTATGCTAAATAAAGCACAAGTGCTTAAGCGTCAATACTCGACGCTAAAGTGCGACAGTTAACTAAACGTGCTAAATTATGTTTCTAGAAGATTTAAACGTGGTTTAGTGGGTTTTAACAAGGGTTAGTGGTGTCTAGTAGTTTTAGGCTTGGTTCAAAGCCATAAATACAAGGGAATGAAAAAAATTCTCACCCCACTTCAATTTTCACCCTAAAATCTAAGTGAAAAGTGAGAGATCTTAGGAAAATGTCTTCTTGGGAGATTGATATGAAGAGAAAAGAGGAAGCCATGAAGAACAAGTTTGCTTGTCATAGTGCGCAAGAGTTATAATACGGTTTCCTAGCCATTAGTACAGAAGGAATAGCAAAAAAGATTGTAAAGATTGAGGCCGATGTGTCTTCAATTGAAGCAAAGATGAATGAGACTAACACACATTTGGAGCATATTGGTTGAAAACTTAAGATGTAATGTAGCCATAAAAGTTTTATAGAAGAAGCGGACTATGTATTTAAAAAACAAAAGGATTGAAGAAGCCTCAACCAGAGTTCTTCATCATCGTTCGTTTTATCAGATCTATACTCCAAATGCCCCAAGAAAGATAAATGAAAGGCCAAAATTCGTTCCACTGGAAGGAGAATGGAATTAATTTCTAAGTTTAGTATTTGTTTGTGTTATGTGTTGTGATGTTAGTATTAAGTTTATTTTAAGTATTTTGAACGTTAAGTTTGTTTAATGTTTGAATCTTGTGCTTATGAATTATCTCATCCAAGACTCTTCAGATTGAGAAATTATGTATCACAAGTGTTTGTATTTGTTTTTTTTATTAATATAAGACTTGTTTGTGTGTAAAATATTGTGTTATTTTGTTTTGAATCAAATTAGCAAAGATTGGTGAATTTTGAGAAAGAGAAGAATTGAAGGGGAAGAAAGTAGTTACTAAGACTTATAAGGCCATTTAAAGGAGGTTGACTTAGGCTAGATGTGCATTTCACTTCAAAATCTAAAATATCAAAATTCGTGCTCTGGCGCCTAAGCGCCAAAATCCTGCGCTTAAGCTCTGGACTACCCAAGAGGTAGGTGCCCAAGTGTCGAAGCAGTCGTGCTTAAGCGCGGTTCACTTAAACTGGTTGGAAAATGGTTAAAGGTGAAAATTTAATTCGAAAAATGCCATTTTTGACACCCGACATCATCTTTTTCCCATTTGAGTTCGCGAGTGAGGATTTAAGGCTTCTTCTAGAGTGAAGAGTTCTTTGTGGATTCAAGCCAAATTTGCTAGATTTCATTTTCTTAAGGTAAGAGCTCCACTTTTATGTAAAAGTTTTTTATTTCCATAATGTATTTTGAGCACATTGGGGATTTGACCGAAAATCACTATTCAAGGCGAAAATTTGAGAAAAACCTATGGAAAAACAATGATGATATGATCTCATCCCACTTTGATTCAAGCAAGTTCGTTAGTTTGAAAGCTCAGGATAGGTATACTAAAGCACTGCAATCGAGAAAACTATTTCCGGAGAGATGTTTCAAAAATCTAGGTGGGGTAGTGGAAGATTTAATAGTTTGCCAACTGTGCAAATGATTTTGTTATTTTTCTGTTGTGGTCGTAATTTCTGTTGTACAGGAGCTTTACGCTAATCTCCCTAAAGTTGAATAAGATCAAGTCATAGTTTAATGAAATTCAGTGCCTTTCTGAGGTAATAAATCAATATTATCATCTGCCCCTAGTGATTTATGTTTTTATTTGAATTATAATCAGACTAAGGAGGAGTTGTATGAGATCATATCATGATTGACCATAGGAAGAGGAATATGAAAGATAACAAATGAAAGAAGAGTCAATGTCCTTGTGTCAAAGTTAGATGCCACATCGATGGCATGACACTATTTTATTTCAGCTCGCTGCTCCCAACCAACCACCTCAGCGAAGTTACCAGAGATAGAGCTACCTTGAACTATTGCATTTAGCAAGTCAAGTTGATTGACATTGGATCCTTGATTTATCAAACTATCATCAGTTCTACTACCGCTACCACTACTGCAGGTTTGAGATTCACATCCTTAATTTTTTTTTATGTGAGCAAGCTCGTGTTAGATTCAATAGCTGGGAGGAAATATTGCAGCCTCTAAAGCCTCTAACGAGCGTTAATGTGAAATCTTTTTCACAACATTCAATATTTGGTTGGAGAGGAGGATTTTCTAGAAGTTTAGGTGCCTCCACTTCTCATACTTCTACCTCACGTGCATCCGCATCACAAGGTCAGGCTTCTAGTTCTGATTCACAGTCATAATTATTGCAAAGGATGTTAGATAACATCAATTGTAATGCGAAAAAAATATTAAATTTGGAGGATTTTGTAGATCATATGGATGTTTATATGAGAAGACACTGTGATTATGAAGAAAAATTTCACTCATCTTTGGAAAACCTTATCAGGGGCGACCAAAGTGTAGTTTTTCCTTCCTATCCATAATATTCTTCATATGAACCTACTGCTTTTTGGAATAGTGATGATAATGATGATGAGGAGGTGAATTAATTTAAGTAGTTTAGTTTTTAATTGTGACTTTTATGTGGTACAATTGTATTGAACTGTAAATTTGTTTTGCATTGTAGTTATTTAGATTGCTACTATTGTTTGTGTTTTGTTCTGTTAGACACTGTTGTGATGTATTTATGTTATTGTGAGTTGTTATATATTTCTTTTTTGTGGTAGTGATTGTGTTAATTTTGTTGTCTAGTGTATTTAGTTAATTTGTGTTGAACTTAATCCTGAATATTAAAAAGGTTTAGAATATTACTAACTTTCACCTAAGAACTTCATGTTTAAAATTTTCAATTTACTACCAGATATTTCCTCTATGTTACAGTTGTGAATTTTTGTTACTATGTTTGTTTTCTTTTAAGTTATCCTCCAATGCATAGAAGTCTAATGAATCTCAATGTGTTAAAGATAAGTTATAATTTGATCAATTAATTTTTACTCCTATTTTTAATTTTTGTACTTGTATATTGATGATATGAAAATTCATGTAAACATGTTATTTTTAGTTTTCATTTCTGCCTCTATATAAATATTATGCTAAAATCTTTTATCTTATTACAAATTTAAGTTGGGGGGATGAAAAACAATTTCTAATTTTTGAATTTTATTTGTTCTCAAATGTGCTAAAATTAAATTTGATTATGATTTTAAAAAAATGATTATGTATATGAAGTTATATTAGAGAAGTAAATTTTTGAATATAGAAATGAGTAAGAAAATTTAGTTAAAACCTATAGTAATGAAATATTATATAATTATCTTCAGTAGGAGAAATTATATTTTTGAAAAATATAGAAGGGTTAGACTTTTATTTTCAATACATAAATTTCTTTTATTAAAAATAATTTTTAAAACTATTATTATATTTTTTTAGTAAATGATATATATCAGAACTTTGCTTTAGGAATGGAGGAGTGAAATTCAAAATCAGTAAAGACTTATCCAGATATAGTTATCCTCAACTCAAAAAGAAAAAAAAATAAAAATAAAAATAAAAATAAAAAAATTAAAAAAAAAATAGAAAGAATTTTGAAAAACGGAGGAGAAGCTTGAAAATTAGTGTCTAATCAAAAAGGAATTTTGAAAAATGGAGGAGAAGCTTGAAAATTAGTGTCTAATAAAAAATTGGTTCCACATCTGATCTTTTTAATGTATAAAATTTGAGAAAATCTTAAACTTAAGGATATAATAAAGTAAGTATAATTATTCTTAATAAAAATATTTAAGTAGAGAAGATATAATGCCTAAACTCTATATTTAGAGAATTTATAAATATTTATGAACTATATAAGAACTTATATTTTCAGTCCTCTTTACATTAAAGGTTTCTAAACTCTAAGTTGCTCTTATGTACTAAGGTTTTTTTTCAAAATTGGACAGTTATATTTCTAGATGAAAATTTTAGAATATCCTAAAGAAACTCATTTACATAATCTACGTATTTTGGTTTTGAAAGATTGGAGTGTCACTTGAGGACAAGTAACATTGCAATTTTGGGAAATTTTAATACACCTAAAATTTATAGCATTTATGTACACATTTTTATACCTATTTTTGAGGATATTGCACTTTAATAGAAGATATCTGTTTGTTTTTCTTTCAGTTATAATCAAATGGATGAAAAAGGTGAAAGGAGTGAAAAAGGATCAAATTTGGAGGAGAAATGAAAAAAATGTGCAAAAGAACTGTGGGGCCTAAGTGCCCAGAACTGGTGCTTAACCACCAGGAAAACCAAGAAGGTCGTACTTAATTGCCACTTACCTCGTGCTTAAGCACCAGCGATAGTTACTATTTGTTAATATTTATTGTGAGAACATGTAAGATCTGTGATGGTATTGTATCAGTCAACTAATGGTAAGAGTAACATAAGATTGTATGGATGAGAATGTAATTCATATGGTTGAGTGAAAATAAATAAGGAAATAAATTTTGAAGGGTGTAGAGTTAGAGGATTTTAGAGTGACAGACTAAGGCCCCAAATTTGGTGTATAGTTTTAGGTTTTAATTTTAGATGTTAGCCCCCAGGTGGAGGGAGAAGAGGGAACTCTAGAGGGAGAGCTAGTATCTTCATTACCTAACCCATCTTCAAGACTATTAAAACTTTAAATTAGTCGGTGTTCTTTATAGAATCTCTAGTAAGGGCAACAAATACTATTGTTCCTATTTGACACAATGATACACCTAAAATATATAGTATTTTTATACACAGTTTTATACTTATTTTTGAGATATTACGCTTTAATGAAGGGTATTTGTGTGTTTTTCTTGCAGGGTATTTGTGTGTTTTTCTTGCGGGTATTTGTGTGTTTTTCTTGCATGCACAATCAAATGGATGAAAAATGCTAAAAGCAGTGAAAGATGCAGAAATGAGCTGGGGCGCCTAAGAGCTCAAGTCTGACGCTTAAGCACCAGAGGCTCTAGTCCTAAGTGCCAGGTACCCTGCGCTTAAGCGCTAGAAGTAGTTACTTGATGATATATTTAATTTGAGTGGATTTTTTAAGAGGTTTTTGAAGCAACCCTTTATAAAAATGTAGGAAATAGCCCATGAACACAAAAATTCATTCAATTGGCTTTTGACGAGGCAACTTCTAGAGGATTCATTGAATGGGGACACCTTTCTGAAGAGACACAAAGGCACACCCTGAATTTTTACAAGAAAATACTTAGATTTTCCAAGAGAGGAGGCCAGCCACCCATCAACTTAACAACCATCATTTATTTAAGCCGTCGTCGCCACCGGTTACCTTGTCTTTTAATTTTGAGTTTTAGTTTGTATTGTGAGTGAAGGAAGAGAATTCAAAGGAACTTCAAGTCATTTTATGGATGGGATTTGAGATAAGTGTTTATCTTTGTGACTACATATGGTTTTAATCTAGATTTCTTGTTTATGTGCATGATTTCTACTTTTAAACTCATGTGTGGTTGTCTTTTTCCCATGGATTCTAGGTAGCTTTTTTTATCTTTTTCCTTAAAATGATAAGTGATTAAATATTTAAAGGAAGTTGTGTGAAGTATTAGGCTTCAACGTTGGAAGAAGTTGTGATGATTTGAAACCATGTACTTAATTTACTTCTTAATTTGGCTAATTAAGATGTTAATACTTATTGTGAGAACATGTAAGATCTGAGATAGTATTATCTTAGTCAATAAAAGGTTAGAATCACATATTGATTTCATGAATGAGAATGTAGTTCATGGGATTGAGTGCAAATAAATAGGGAAATAAACTTTTCAAGGGTGAAGAATTAGAGGACTTTAGAGTGTCAGTCTAAAGCCCCCAGTTTGGTTTATAATTTTAGGTTTTGATACAAGATGTTATCCCCCTGGTGGAGGGAGAAAAGGGAACTCTAGTGTCAGAGCTAGTATCTTCCCTGCCTAGCTGTCTTCAAGACTATCCAAACTATAGATTAACTAATATTCTTCCAATGTTATTTATAGCACCTATGGTAAGGGTAAAGAATATTATTGCTCCTTTTTGGCACAATGCATTTAGTATACTTCCACAACAGAGTTTCTATATTTATCACTAATTCATAATAAGGAAAAAAATATTTTATTTATATTGCCTTTATCTTGAAAGTATTTTAGTTAAGTTAGTTAGTTGCTTACTTTATTTTCAATTATCAAAAATTACAAAAAAAAATCAAACTTTCATTCCTATGTTAGCATCTTAAGTTCAACTAAGAATATATTTCTAAGTAAATTTTGTTATCTAAATTTAGTTCTCCATGTGGGTTCGATATTTGAGACTTAATTAGAAAGTTTTATATTACTTGATAATGACACGTATACTTGCGTAGTATCCCATATTGAAATTTATAACTGCATTCTTATTTGCTTCATAGTGAAAGATTTACCTAGCATTTGCTTTGGATCAAGTTTTTTTCTTTGTTGCAAATTAAGAATAACTATTAAGAAAATTAATCATATAACCGCATACATCACATTTTACATCTATATATATAAAAAGTCGAGATCAAGTTTTTGGCGCTGTCATTGGGAAGAAATATAATAGTAATTTCCAAAAATATTTTCAAAAGAAGTTCTTAGAAAACAAAATTTTCATTAAGCCTTATTTGAACTTTATAATTTATTTTAGGAATATTGTAGTGTCGTTTATATATAAAGTTCTTATTTGTGTATTTCTATTTCTCGTTCATTTTATTTTATGTGTTTTATAGTAATGTATGTGTAGTTCAGGTTCCACAGGACTTTTGTCTTATGATTTTGAATTAGAAAGAACTACTAGAAAAATTAAAAAATTAAAAATTACTAAAAGATTTCAAGAAATCAAAAATTAAAATAATCAAAATTTTGAAGAGTTTAGACCTTAAGAGATTATGCAAACCCTACGATGGATGAACTTCATTGTAGTATTCAAAAACCTACTGTAGTGGCTAATTCATTTGAGCTTAAACCTACTATTATCCAAATGATATCAAATAATTAGTTTAGGGGAGTACCAACTAAAGATCCAAATTTACATCTTGCCAATTTTCTAGAATTGCGTGCTACATTTAAATATGATGGTGTATTAGATGATGTTATAAAACTTAGATTAAACTTAGATTATTTTCTTTCTTATAAAACTTAGATTATTTTCTTTCTCACTAAAAGATAAGGCTAAGATATGGCTAAGATATGGTTACATTCGTTTTCATCTGGATCTATCCGAAATTTGTGGGGGTTAGGACACAGAAATTCCATGCTAAACATTTTCCACTGTCAAAAACTGCGATCGATTTAAAGAACTTCTAAGAAAGTGTCCACACCATGCTATACCAGATTGGTTAATAATTCAAACTTTTTATAATGGAATAGCTAGATCTCTTGGATCTATTATCGATGTCGTTGTTGGTGGCTCATTGATATCAAAACCATTTTGTGATGCTTTTGCTTTAATTAAAGAGATGGCTACAAATAGTTTTTAATGGTCTTCTGAAAGGGTAAATCTTAAGAAAGTAGATAATATTCACAAAATTGATGCTTCTTCCATGCTAGCAAATCAAGTTGCAGCATTTTCAAGAAAGTTAGACCAATTTGGAATGAATTTTTCTGAACCAATTCCTATGATTGAAGAGAATTCATTTGGCCAAATGGTAGATTCTCAAGCATCATTAAAAACTTTGAATGCCATAAATAATAAGCAGAATAACCCATAGTCAAATTATTCAAACGCAGGTTGGAAGAACCATCTCAACTTCAATTGGAATAATAATACGAGTGGTAATAATCAACAATGAGGGAACAATCAAGTAAAACCAAGGGAATACTAATTATATACCTATTTATCCTCCAGGTTTTAACAGTAATCCACAATTTAAGGAGAAGAAGTTGTCTATAGAAGAAGTGGTGTTACAAATGGAAAATCAGTTACAAAGTCAAGGAGCTACAATTAGAAATATTGAGAATCAATTAGGACAAATAACAAATTCTTTAAGTTATAGATCCCAAGGAACACTTTCTAGTAATATAGAAACAAATCTGAAAGACTAGAATAAAGAGCAAGTAAAAGCAGTTCAACTCGAAAGTGGAAGAGAATTAGAAGGTAGAGTTCAAAAAGAGACCGAAGTAGAGAGAGAAGAGATAAAAGAACCAAAAGAGGACACTCCAAAAGGTTTTGAGAGACATATTTCTCCACTTAAAGTTGATTTGGAAAAACCACCACCTTCATTTCCTCAGAGCATTTCCTCAAGGCTTTGACAACAAAGGTTGGATAAGCAATTTTCAAAATTTCTGGAAATTTTTAAGAAGCTTAAAACTAATATTCTATTTGTTGGAGCTCTAGAACAAATGCCAAGCTATGTGAATTTTATGAAAGATATTCTTAACAGGAAAAGGAAGTTTGAAGATAATGCCACTGTTGCATTTAGTGAGGAGTGCAGCGCTATAATTCAGAAAAAAACTTCCTAAAAATCTTAAAGATCCTGGTAGCTTCATAATTCCATATGCAATAGGAGACAGATTTTTTGGGAAAGCTTTATGTGATTTAGGAGCAAGCATCAACCTTATGACATTATCAATATTTAAAAAATTAGGATTATGAGAAATAATTCCTACTACTGTAACTCTACATTTAGCAGATCATTCAATAACATATCATAAAGGAGTTATAGAGGATGTCCTAACTAAAGTGGATCAATTTATCTTTCCTGTTGGTTTTATTGTGCTAGATATGGAGGAAGATAAGGAGATACCTTTTATTTTGGAGAGACCTTTCCTAGACACCGGAAGAGTAATGATAGACGTGCAGCAAGGAGAATTAACTATGAACATCAATGATTAAACAATTACATTTAATATTTCTAAATCAATGAAATACCCCAAAAAAGGTAAAGATGATGAATGCTAAAGATAGGATGTTAAAAGATACTTAAGTGAATGTCATTTTAAAACAACTTATGAAGAGAAATCTGAGATGAAAGAGTAGGAGCACGAGAAAGAAAAAGGAATTGAATAAATATGAAGATTTATATAAGGAAGATTCAAATTGGAATTGAATAAATATGAAGATTTAAATAAGGAAGATTCAAATTATGTTCGAGAAAGTTTTGAAGTTTTGGACACGACAGAAAAAGATTCATCTTTTTGCCCATCAATTGAAAAACCTCCCGAGCTTGAGTTGAAGTTGCTTCCTGAACATTTGAAGTATACCTTTTTAGGTGATTCCTCTACATTACCTGTTATAATTTCCTCAAAATTAACTACAGAAGAAGAATAAAGTTTGATGAAAACTTTAAAGAGTTATAAGAGAGCCTTTGGATGGACAATTGCTGATATAAAAGGAATCAGTCCTTCAATTTGAATGCATAGATTTCATATGGAAGAGGTTTGCAAACCCAGGGCTAATCCTCAAAGGAGATTGAATCCTATTATGAAAGAAGTTGTTAAGAAAGAAATTTTAAAGTGGTTAGATGCAGGAATTATCTACCTTATTTTAGATAGTGCATGGGTTAGTCCAATTCACTGCATTCCTAAGAAAGAAGGAGTGACTATGACTTTGAATGAACATAATGAGTTAATACCAATAAGAAAAGTCACAGAATGGTGAATATCCATTGATTATAGAAAATTAAATCTCACCACTAGGAAAGATCATTTTCCACTACCCTTTCTAGATTAGATGTTGGATAGACTAGCTGAGCATAGATACTTTTATTTTCTGGAAGAATATACTGATTATCATCAAATACAAATAGCACTTGAGGATCAAGAAAAATCAAATTTAATCAGTCCTTATGGTATATTTGCCTTTAGAAGAATGCCCTTCGGCTTATGTCATGCACCTGCTACATTTCAAAGATGCATGATGGTTATTTTTTGTGATTTAATTGAAAGAGGGATTGAAGTTTTTATGGATGATTTTTTAGTGTTTGGAACTTCATTTGTCTCATATTTAGAACATCAGCGCTGTGAAGAAACAATCTTAGCCCATAATTAGGAAAAACGTCAATTTATGGTAGCAGGAGGAACAGTATTGGGGCATCAAATTTCAGAAAATGGCATGGAAGTAGACCCTGCAAAAATTCAAGTGATCACTAATTTACCTCACCCAACAAGTGTAAAGGAAATTAGTAGTTTTTTAGGACATGTTGGATTCTATAAGCGATATATGAAAGTTTTTTTAAAAAATTACTAAGTCAATTACATTTATTTGAAAAAGTTGTAATTTTTAATTTTGATAAAGAGTGCCTAAAAGCTTTTGAATTATTAAGAGAAAAATTAGTCACTGCACTAATTATTATTTCACCAGATTGGGAAAAACCTTTTAAATTAATGTGTGATGTTAGTGTGTCGACACTAGTTTTGGTTGAGTTGCCCGTAAGAAGCTATCAGTCACAAGAATAGAAATCCCGTCGCCCGCTTCGGAAGGACATTTTAATTTACATATAGATTTAAGTTTAGAAAAATATGAAGAAAAACTGACCCCGAAAACCTGACCCCATATTTTTCATAGTTTAAATGAAAGAGCGATGTACCTCAAAAGAGTAATGTACCTCAAACCTTGTATCTATCCTAAAGGATAAATATAAGACTTGAGGATGACGCTCTATCAAATAAACTAAGAAATATATGACATACATTTGGTCTGCGAAACCATTTTATTTACCAATAATTTTCCCTATTTAACATGAAGAATTAAATAGGGTTTATGTTAAGATGGGCTCGGACGAGCTTCCTATAAGGGAAAACCTCTATAATTAATTACATCTTAAATGACCGAAGTCACCTAATAAAACTCGATAAAAATTAGGAAATGGTATCTTCAAGGCGAAAAAATGATAGGACTTTTCAATGATATCAGACAAAGAGGTGTGAAAAAGGCTTATTTCAAATTTGGAACATTTACTGTAGAATCCAAAGGAGCTGTAGAATAATCCAAAGGAGGAAGAACTAGAGGATGTCATAGATCCGGAGGAGAACCTCGGTGACTTCTCAGTCTATACTATTGTTTGGCTTCAATTTTGAGGAGAAATATTTAGGTGTTTCATTCTGCCAATTTTATTTGTTTAGCTCTTACAATTGTGTGAAACGATCACACAAATAGCCTGAAAGATGTGAAGATTTAGGTCGTGACGAACGACAACCTCGGAATCCTAAGATGAGGTAGGTTTATATTGTACAGCAGAGCTGTACAAAGGCCTAAAGATGAAGTGAGGATTTATGTTGCATAAGCAAACAACCTCGAAGTCCTATGACTTGGTTGTTTAATTATAAGGAAGTGAATGGTTGAACTGGGGAAGATAGGTTTTGCAGTTGAAGATGGTCGTGCTGCCCACCATGCTAGCTCGAAGCTCCTTGTCGTGACGAGTTTAAGTTTTCTAGGGTGTCATGTTATGATGTTAAATCATATGAACCTATGGTTATAGTTCTTTAAATATTATGGGGCATGTTAAAGTTGATTAGGGCGACACCGGTTAGGATCCAACAGTTCCCTTGTTCCGACACCACTATTTTCTATTGGATTCACTTAATCCAAATGAATTTACTAAACTCAACTTAATGAGTTCTGTACTTTCATTTAGACCGTTGGAAGCCTAGTTAGCAACCGTAGGTTACATCCTCCGAGAGATTCTCGATCATCTGATAGAGACATCTTAATTTAGTTGTAGTTGTAGTTTTTTTTATATTTGTGATTAAATTTTGAGTTGTTTTATATTTTTGAATGTTGTGGAGGTGATTTTTATCTTGTTTGATTTTAATTTTGATTTTGGATTTTGGTTTTGTGGCTATCCTAACAGTTTTAGTTTTCATGCAGGGTGACATCGTTGTTTAGTATGCAAGTTTTGTAAGCATAAAAAGTACAGTATAAAAGTACAAGAAAGACGACACTTTAAACAATAAAAAGCGTACCTGGCGAGTCTTCTTGTTCCACCACCTGAAACTTAAAATGCATGTGAGGGCAGTTCATGTAGAGGCAAAAAAGTAGGGTTTTGGTAGTTTTCCTAACCCGCCCAACCCTAGGTCATATAATTTCATTAAGGATGATTTTTTTGTTAAGCAAAACATATTAAGTTTAGTAGACCTCCTAGGTATCCAACAGATCTGGAGAAAGAAGATCTGGAGAAAGAAGCAGGAAGAAGCAGGTCCATGCTTCCCTCTCATTGCCTGGTGAAAAGTCTAGAGCTCTCTTTAAACTTATTATGTGGCTTAATAACCCATATTGTAAATTCCTTTAATGCTCAATGAACATTGATATTTCAATTATCCCTAAGAGTAGGGTAATTATCACTTATAATTTAAATTGAGGATTATGCGGGTGAAGACCATTAAAGGGTCAAGTTAATGTTGTCAAGACACTTAGCCAATTTTTAATTTAGGCTTGTAGTGTTTTTAAAGATGTTTAATTTTTAATTATGTTCACTTTTCTAATCCTCATTTAACCAAATTTGATTTAGCCTAGGTCACTACTAAGCCCTTTAGACTTTTGATAAATGTCTTAGTTATATTTTGAAAGAAATTGAATTTTAAATGATGATGCTTCATTTTTTTAATGTCATTTTAACATCAAATAAGGGTGTTAAATTAGCGAGTTATCAACACCCAAAATCATACCCCTAAGTCTAGGATCATTTAATTGACTAGACTTCTGAATTTTAATAATTTAATAATAATTTTAATAATTTAAGGAAATTACAAATTTATCCTTTAATTGGAAGAAGTGAGATTGGTTTCTACCAACAAATTCCTTGTGTTCCAATCATCCAAATATGTTGATTAGGATCAAAAAATTTGTCCATTTCCCGTTCTTAAATTAAGCGTAAATGTTAATTAAGGCTAAATTTCTAAAATTATACTTTTGCCCCTAAGGCTCTAATACTTCATAATTCAATAAATTTAATTCAAATGACTTTGGAATTTTCATCACACCTCAACAATTAGTCAATTAAGATATCAGAGGAGAAAATGTCATTTTTCAAATTTTAATTTAATTCATATAATTATTTTTATGCAAAAATATGCATCTTCAAAGAAAATTTCATTTTTTCAAAGAAAATTCAACAACTTAACCAAGGTAAAGCCTAATCCCTTGAAATTTTTGTCGGAGGTAGACATAGACCAAAGAAACACTTGTGCCAAATTTCATGAATTTTTAATTCTATTTTAATTATTAGAATTATTCCAAGTTCTGGAGTATTTATTAATTATAAATATTTTAAATACGGAAAATTAAGTTTCATATTTTTATTAAATCACTATGAGGTCAAGGAACCCAGAGAAATAAATTTCACATTTTTTTTATTTTTCTTTGAATTGTTAGGATTATTTTAGTGAAAATCCATTTCTAACCTTTAAAAATTATTTTAAGCTTCAAAATTCAATATCTTCACTTAGAAAATTAAGGAAAGTAATACAATTGTTCTTAAGTGCGTAGGAGATAATTTAGAACATTTCCAAAAATTTTATTATTTTTGTGATTTTTATCATTTTTAGTTATTTAAATATTAAGGAAGAATTTTTATTTTAATTAAAAACTTAATTTTAGAAAATTACTCTAATGACAGAGAACTCCCAAAACCAATTTTTATAATTTTTTGAGTTATATTTTAATTGTTAAAAAATTATTTTAGTGTTAAAAATGACATTTATAAAAATGACATTTAACTACATTTAACTTAGAAAATAATTTTAAGTTATCACATCAGCTCCAAATATTTTTAAATTTTTATGTGGAGTTCTTTGAACTTCAAATTATAGTGGAGATTAAAAACCAAGTCATTTAGATGTTTGTGTTTCCCAAAATTAATTTTATTTAGATTTTAGGGTTTGTGCAAATTAGGTGCATTATTAATGACTTAGCTCATGAAATATTTTCCAAAGGGTCCTCTGGTCACAATAAACCTTCCAAAATTTTCTTGGATTTTTCTAAGCAACATGCTAATTATTATGATTAATTTATGCAAATAATAGACATAAACTTGAAAAATATGGATCTCTGTCTAGCGATCTCCTCTAACTTTGGAAAAATCAGAGAATGTTCCCTAAGATAGAGGCAACAACATGCCAAAATTTTCAAGCTATTGTGAAATGTCTACATGCATGAAGAATCAAAAGACTCAAAATAGTATTTAATTAATTAAAAATAAAATATGCATCACATAAACTTTAAATTATTTCCACATTGTTTTCCTCTATTCACTACACCAAGATATGAATTTTTGAAGTTAGAGCTATTTATTTAAATCAGAAAACCCTTATTTTACTATTTAAACGTGCGACCCCCCCTCACCCAAAGCGTCTCTAAAGCTTCAGGCGTAGTCTTTTGGTTTAGCACCACCATCTGACCGGCGCCACCTCATCTCAGACGTTCATGCACCGAGAGTTCATCCGGTCATATCTCATTCATTGATGAGATGAACGTGTGATAGGATGGCTCCCCATCATCATCCACAAATAGGCTAACCCGTGACTGTTAACACTAAAACCCTAAGATCTCACTCATTTCTCCACCAAATGACCTTGGGTGTCATCCTCTCGACTTGTCGAAGTGTGACGAACATATCCATACGGTAAACATGCCATTAAACTAACCCTAATCAAATGGAGAATCAAAATAGGCTTGAAAAGAGGGGAAGTTCAATACCTTTGCTCTGAGAAGGGAAGCTTCAATTAGAGGTCCTTGACACGTTCGTGGAGGTCCAATGAGGCTAAGGATTGAGCCTCTGGTCGTGGTGAAACTAGACCCAAATTTTATCAAGGCCGGATTTGGGTGTTGGACTTGAGCTATCTTAGAGGCTCTGTATGCAGGGGATTTGATAGGTCTTTCTCTTAGTTCAATGTGGTAATGGTGTGGGTGAGTTTAATTTGGATTTGGGGCACTGTGGAGGTGTGGTGGAGAATGTCCTGTCTCCGACAAGGATTTGAGCTCCAAAATTGGACTCCAACAGAGGGAATTAGGGCAATGGAGTGGTTGGATTACACTGTGGAGGTCTTAAGGAAGCTTAGGGAGTAATTTTAGAGGCTACCTTTAAGAAATTTTTCAGCACACCTTCATGGCCATGGAGGTTGAGCTTTTATAAAAATGGCTTAGCGTGGCTCTATGAACCAATTGAGGGGTGTAAAATGATGCTTTTGTGGAGGGTAGAGAAGCTCTAAATTTAAAATGAGATGATGTAGCATCTAGGTTTGAATTGGGTTTGAATTTCTTGAGGCTGGCTCATGGTTTTGGCTCCTCCGGTGACTAGGCTGGCTGGTAAGGCTAGGGGAGGTGGCTAGGAGGTCAGGTGAGCTAGGGAAATTTGTCACAACAATTTATTTGGGCAGGTGTTTAGTTTTGGCAAAAATCCCTTAAGCTTAATCCATTTTGAAATTAATTCCCTTATTTTGAAGATCCTTTGGTCCATGACTCATTTGGGTGGTTCCATGGGGTTTAGCCTTGTCAATAAGGTCCAAAATTTGGCTGTGGTGGCTTTGCCTTGACCAATTTGGCATGGCTAGGTCAATTTTGGTGCATGGGTTGAATATGGGTCCAAATCACCAAAGCTTTGTTTGGGTTAGGCTAGTGACCAAAGGAAAATATGTTGAGATTTTTATACCTATTTTATACTGATTTTGATGATATTGCACTTTAAAGAAGGGTATTTTTTATGTTTTGTTACAGGTATGATAAATTATGGTCATTGGAGCAAAAATATGCAAAAACGGTGCAATTTGGAGCAAACAAAAATTGTGTAATTTGGAGCAAAAACGAGCAAGAAATGAAATTTTGCCCTATCACCTGTGAATAAGTCTTTGGATGCTTAATCTATTTTACATTTCTTACATATTTTTGAATGAGATTACACTTCAAAAGGAATGTTTTTTTCATGCTTATTTTGTAGGGTTATATGTTAGGAACGCAACGCAACTGAAATGGGGTGAAACAAAGCTAAAACGGAGTCAAACGGAGCAAAACGGTGAAGCTGCGCAGTCAGCCCGCCGATGGCGCCAAAACGGCGCTGACGGTGAGAATTACCCGAGAAGATCAAAAAAATGATACAAAGCTAGCTGACAACGCCCGGGACGACTATGGACCGACTTTTGGCGGTTATGGGTTGAAATTCAATGTATTTGGACGCTTTTTAGAAGGGTGCTTATGGTAACTCTTCAAAATTTGTCCCTACACTTTAAAAGAACAATATTAGGTTAGAAAAAGAGGGAATTTGGTGAGAGGAATGTTAGGAAAAGTGTGGAGAAAGTTTAGGTTTCTTATAATACGAGTAGAAATGTAGATTTCTACTATTTTGGAGAGATTGGACAGGAGACTTTGAAAGAAATTGTAAGGAGATGTTCTAGCATTGTATGGATCGGTGAGAGACTTTGTGGGAGAGATTTTCTTCTTTTTTTCAAGGGAAAAAGCTAAGTATTGTGTTCTTCATTATCTTATGGTTTTGTAAACACTTATCTAATGGATTTGCTTTGGTTAAATGAAGTTTTTCTTGTGTTTTCTTTGTTCTTTGTGATGAGTTTCTCTTACTCTCTCTTCTTGTTTGGAAATAATGGCATGAGAAGATTATGTCGTTGTTCATTACAATAAAGGCTTGTTGTAGTGTTAAAATTTATTGTAATTTCATTGATCTGAAAGGGCGGTGTAATTCTCAACAAAGTGGAACCACATTCAAATTCCATGGATGGTTAAGTTCATGGGAGTTGAGTGCAAATAAATAGAAATATACTTTGATGGGTGTAGAATTGGAGATTTTAGGGTGACAGACTAAAATCCCCAATTCGGTTCTATTGTTTGAGTACTTAAACGAAGATGTTAGCCCTCAGGCTAGGGGAATGTGGGAGCTCCTAAGTGAGAGCCGATATCCTCCCAGCCTAGCCACGGAATCAGTAAACAAGCATAGGATTAGTCAATGTTCTTTATGCCTGGACCAAAGGGTAAAGAATAGGATTGCTCCTATTTGGCACATACAATATTTAAGGCATCTCATTCATTTACATTATCCAATTCATTACATAAGAATAATAATTTTTAATATCTCAAAATTCTCCAAACTAATTTATCCAAAAAGGGTTATCTTTAGAATTAATATTTACATTCAGTTATAGTTACTATCTTCACATTTAAACCTTGCATTTAGGAGTAGTTATTAGATAAAACATCATTTTAATCGACATTCCAAACTAAGCATTAATTGTACTAGAGTAAGATTTGACTAAGGACCTCTTACCTCGCTTCCCTGTGGGATCAATAA
>NW_018221458.1:50783-51480 GCF_001263595.1 Phalaenopsis equestris
CATCTCAAGTTGTTGCAATATCAAAGAAGTTGGACCAATTTGGAATGAACCAAACTCAATTTACTCCAGTAAGTGAGGAAAGTTCATTAGGGCATATGATTGATTCTAACTTATCATATGAGACTTTAAATACCATAAACCACCCGTACTCTAACTTTTACAAACCAGGTTGGAAGAACCATCCTAATTTTAGCTGGAATCATACTACTGACGGTGGAAACCAAAAATGGGAAAATAATCATGCAAATCCTAATGGAAGTTGGAATAATCAGGGGAACACAAACCATAGACCTTCATATCCACCGGACTCTAACAATGATCAACAATTTGAGGATAAGAAGATGTCTATGGAAGAAGTGGTATTGTAATTGGGAAACCAATTACAAAATCAAACTGTGATTAGAAACATAGAGAATCAACTCGTACAAATTGCTAATTCACTTAGCAATAGACCCAAAGGAACACTTCCTAACAACATTGAGATCAACCCTAAAGAGAACACTAATGAACAAGTAGAAGCTGTCCAATTAAAAAGTGGAAGAGAGATAGAGGATGTGGTTAGAAAAGAGAAAAATGTTGTGAGAGAAACAAAGGAAACTAAAAGACTTGAAGAACATGTTTCTAAGGATCTGGAAAAATTAATATCTCCAACTAAAATCAGTTTGGAAAGACCACCACCTTCATTTCCTCAAAGACT
>NW_018221458.1:51844-54523 GCF_001263595.1 Phalaenopsis equestris
TGATCGATCTTCTGTTAGCTGATCGATCTATCATTTATCCAAAAGGGATTATAGAAGATGTGCTTATTAAAGTGGATAAATTTAGCTTTCATATGGACTTTATTGTATTAGATATTGTAGAAGATAAAGATATTCCCATTATTTTATGTAGACCTTTTCTTATTGCTGGACAAGCTATGATAGATGTGCAAAAAGGAAAGTTAACTATGAATATTAATGACCATGAAACCACTTTTGATGTTTTAAAGGCTATGAAATATCCAGCTGAGAGGAAGATGATGATTGTTTTTGGATGGATGAAATTGATTATCTAAGTAAAAACTATTTCCAGAAAAGTTTTGAGAGTAAGTTAACAGATGAGATCGAAATGGGCTTTCATGATGAGTCTAAAATGTTGTTTAAAGAAGACTGTATGTATGTTCAAGAGAGGTGTGAAATGATGGGCGTTACAAAAAATAGTAAATTTTTTATTCCATCTGTTGAAAAATCTCATGTCCTTAAAATGAACTTACCTCATACAATTTTAAAGCCTATCTATTTGGTGAATTCATATACACCACCAGTCTCTATATCTTCATATTCGACTCAATCACAAGATGAAAAATCAGTAAAAGATCTCCTATGAAAGAGTTATTCAAGGTCACTGAATGACATATTCCATGGTATACAAACAAAATGAATGAGATTCTGATGTTGGGGGAGATTATTAATGCAATTAACAGTTACCCCCAGAGATTTTACCTAGTGACTCTGAGATAAATCCTAAGGAAATGAACTATGAGCAATTTAAAATTATTGAACTGATATTTATAAGAGAATTCGAGGATTTCTTTCAAAAGAACTTTGAGTTGAGAGATAAGGAGACAAGGAAATTGAAAGATCAATGGAAGAAATTCCTAAAGAATTGGAAGATAATTTGAAATAGAAGAGTAACATAGAAGATAGAAGAGTATAATTTGAAATAGAAGAGTAACATAGAAGATATTGATATAGAATCTGAATTATCTAGAGAGAATCTGATTCAAAATTTGGGAGAACATGAAGTGCCATATGAAGATCCATTTCTTATAAATTTCAAGGATGATATTAATATGCAAATTGAGAAAATTACTAGAAGAATATTGGATCTAGAAAGAAATATGAGGAACAAGGATATGAATCAATATGAAAAGAAGAGCTAAAAGCAGAATTTAAATTTGAGGACTTTGTAGGAATCCCTGGATCTCAAAAAAATTGTGCTATAGATCAAGGATTACTTAATTGAAATTTTGATCCAGGTGGAATCATTTATCAGGCTAGCGACGTTAAATCAATCGCTTTATGGGAGGCAACCCATAGTTATCTGTGTGGTTTTATTTTGTATTCTTAAGAGTCATGATTGTTAGTATTGTATTGTGTTTGCTTTAGTATGGATTGATCTGTTTGCTTGATGTTTGGTAGATGTTTGGATTGTTGGTGTTTTGATTTGCTTTTTATGTGTCGTGAGGGAGATGATTCATTAAATTCTTATATTGGTTTGACTTGTATGTTCTGTTGTAGTAGTTGGATTGACGAGTCCACTACAACTCGGGTCTCACCCGAACTTGAGTTTTACAAAGGACATTATGAATTTTTACACCGATAGTTCCATCTCAATTTTTTTACTTCCTTTCTTAGACTTTGTTTTCATTTGATAGGGGTCGCGAACCTATTTTAGGAGTAACTTGTGGATGATCTTACACTATCCTTATAACTGCTAGAGGTGCTTAATTATTGGGATATGGTAATGTTTGGTGTTGGTGCTCAAGAACCAATATATCAATGATAATCTTATCTTTGGGATTAGAATCTATAAAATCATTTATAAGCACCCAATTTATTTGTGTAGTAATTCCGTTAGAAATTGGAAGTAAGTTAGTGAGATGCGATGAGATGGAGGAAGAATTGACCTCATTTATCTTGCTTTTGTGTTTGTGTTTGTGTTTTTGTTTGTGTTTGTGTTTGTGTTTGTGTTTGTGTTTGTGTTATAACTTATAAGAATTGAAAAATATTTTATATTTCAATGTTGATACATGTTATGCTAGTTAGAACTTTGTTTAGTTATATTCATTCTGGCATGTTTAGTTTAGATTTACTTTCTACTATATGTTTTATATCCTAATAAATAATTGTAGATGTTTTTGATAGAAATTTGTGGTAGATAAAATTTCTAAACTGTTTTTCTTCCTACATATTTTCTGCACTAAATTTTATACATGCTAAAAATCAAGTTTGGGGGTAGGAAGAAAAATGAAATTTTAAATTAAATATACTTCCTTTTAGTTTAATATTATTGCAAGCATGTTTTAGGCTTAATTTACATACTCCTGTTGTCATTCCATCCTGATTATGCATGCATATAAATTTGAGAGGATGTTGCAGTAGCTAGTAAATTTAATTACTTTTCCTTCCTGCTACATTTTATGGAATTAAATTGTCAAATAT
This sequence comes from Phalaenopsis equestris, assembly GCF_001263595.1. Taxonomy (NCBI): domain Eukaryota; kingdom Viridiplantae; phylum Streptophyta; class Magnoliopsida; order Asparagales; family Orchidaceae; genus Phalaenopsis; species Phalaenopsis equestris. The sequence goes on from NW_018221458.1 coordinate 54,308, forward strand.
TTAACAATGCAAGTTTGGGGGAGGGAAGAAAAAAATTAACTATTAGATGTTCTCAATTTAAATATTTTCAAAAATTATTAATATGATTTTATGTAGTGAATTTAATTCAGAGAACTATATTTTGTAGATATTTAAATATTATGGTAGATTTAAAGGAATATTTTTGTAATGAAAATTAATTTTGTAGATTAAGATATTTAGTATAAGAGAATAAGA
>NW_018221458.1:54820-55992 GCF_001263595.1 Phalaenopsis equestris
TTTTACTAGTAATGTTCTCATGAAGTTCCTATCATTTGAATATTTTAAGTGACATAATATTACAACATATAGTCATTCTTGAAATGAATAGAAAACTAAAACTCTTAAACTTGATGACTAGATAGTCTTGTACTTACAGAGTTAATTTAATTACCAGAAATTTTTTTAAATATCTCACTATGATATTTACTTTAATCAAACTTATAGTATTTCTGAATTAAAATTTTATTACATAAGATCATAACTTTTATGTACTTAAGATCATAACTTTTATGTAGTGCTAAAATTACTTGAGGACAAGTAATAGTTAAATTTGGGGGATTTTGACCAAAGGAAAATATGTTGAGATTTTCATACCTATTTTATATTGATTTTGATGATATTGCATTTTAAAGAAGGATATTTTTGATGTTTTGTTGCAGATATGATGAATTATGGTCATTGGAGCAAAAATATGCAAAAATGGTGCAATTTGGAGCAAAAACGAGGAAGAAATGATATTTTGCCCTATCACCTTTAAATAAGTTTTTGGATGCTTAATCTCTTTTACACTTCTTGCATATTTTTGAATGAGATTACACTTTAAAGGAATGTTGATTTCATGCTTATTTTGTAGGGCTATCTGTTAGGAACGCAACGCAACTGAAATGGGGCGAAATAGAGCTAAAACGGAGCCAAACTGAGTGAAATGGTGAATGAGTGAAATGGTGAAGCTGCGCAGTCAGCCCGCCGACGGCGCCAAAACGGCGCCGACGGCGAGGTTTAACTGAGAAGACCGAAAAATGACAGAAAAGCATGCCGACAGTGCCCTCGAGCCCGTCGACAGCGCCCGGGACGACTATGGACCGACTTTTGGCTGGTATCGGGTGGTACTCACGACTTTTGGCTGTTATGGGTTGAAATTCAATGTATTTGGACGCTTTTTAGAAGGGTGCTTATGGTAACTCTTCAAAATTTGTCCCTACACTTTAAAAGAACAATATTAGGTTAGAAAAAGAGGGAATTTGGTGAGAGGAATGTTAGGAAAAGTGTGGAGAAAGTTTAGGTTTCTTAGAATAGGAGTAGAAATGTAGATTTCTACCCTTTTGGAGAGATTGGAGAGGAGATTTTGAGAGAAATTGTAAGGAGATGTTTTAGCATTGCATGGATCGGTGGGCGAGTTTGGTGGAGAG
>NW_018221458.1:56356-61105 GCF_001263595.1 Phalaenopsis equestris
GATGGGTGTAGAATTGGAGATTTTAGGGTGACATGCTAAAATCCCCAATTCGGTCTTATTGTTTGAGTGCTGAAGCGGAGATGTTAGCCCTCAAGTGAGGGGAACGTGGGAGCTCTGAAGTGAGAGTCAGTATCCTCCCAGCCTAGCCACGGATTCAGTAAACAAGCATAGGATTAGTCAATGTTCTTTATGCCTGGACCAAAGGGTAAAGAATAGGATTGCTCCTATTTGGCACATACAATATTTAATGCATCTCATTCCTTTACATTATCCAATTCATTACATAAGAATAGTAGTTTTTAATATCTCAAAATTATCCAAACCAATTCATCCAAAAAGGGTTATCTTTAGAATTAATAATTGCATTTAGTTATAGTTACTATCTTCACATTTAACACTTTCATTTAGGAGTAGTTTTTAGATAAAACATCATTTTAATCAACATTCTAAACTAAGGACTAACTGTAGTAGAGTAGGATTTGACTAAGGACCTCTTACCTCGCTTCCCTATGGGATCGATAAATGGGACTCCAGTACAGCCCTGTATTTCTTGAGCGATACGTGTACTTGGGTTTTAATTTGTGACTTTACAAAATCATTATAAATATATAAATCTGGATTCATAAATTTAAGCATATATAAAGTCGCTATCAGCTAGCCATGACTTTGAGCACAATTTATTGATCAAAATTATGTAGATGATTGTAATGAAGATTTTTTGTGAAGGATTGAAATGTAATTTTGAGTTCAATTGGAAGCTCAATATGAAGGATTTTGAGATTGTGGCAATTTGGGCATGTTGGAATAGACTTGTGCTTAGGTTGAGCTAAGCATGGAATTTGGCTCAATTGAATGTTCCAAATGATCAAGGGAGATGTTATGAAGATTTTTCATGAAGGAATAGAGTGGAAATTTTGGTGCTAAGGAAATCAATTTGGTGGAATTTTGAGACATGACCAATTTAAGGCAAAATTAGGGTTGAAATTAAATGAAATTAAGGCTTTACCAAGGCTAATTTAAGGTCAATTTTGATGTGTAGGATTGTTATGAAGAGTTTAGGATTCAAATTGATACCAATGGAGTAGGTCATGGGGTTCAATTTGGTGGAACTAATTCATAATGCCAAGATTGGGGGTTTGACTTAGATAAAAATTGGGCTCAAAGCATGGGCCAATTGAGCTTGAATTTGGTTTAGATTGGTCATATAGAAGGTGAATTTCAATTTAGTATTGAAATCAGGGAAAATTGGGAAAAAATTAATGGACATTTGAAGTAAATTTAGAGAAATTGGGCCTTTAAAGGCCATTTGGGGATTTTTGTCAAAGTGGTCAAATTAGTCAGATTGGGTCATGTGGTAGTTGAGAAAAATGAAATTGGGAATATTTGGAAGGTTTTGGGAATTTTTGTGATTTTTTTGAAATTTTTGGAACTCTAGGCTAAGGAGGGGCATTTTGGTAATTTGGCAATTTTTTTTGGTGATTTTGGGTAATTTGGATGTTATCAAAAGGTTTGAAATGATTTTTGAACAAATTTGGGTATTTTGGATAAATTTGGGAATTTTGGCCAAATTTAGGGTTTCAAGTGTACTTGGGTAATTTGGGGAAGTTCAGGGGTAAAAAGGCCAAGTTGAGTATTTTTGGTAAAATTTGGGTGCCAACCACCATAAATGAGCTATGGGCCAATGGAAACCCCATTTGGGTCCTCTAGTACTGGTCTTAGTTAAACCCCAACCTAGGGCTAGTAGGTTTAGAAGATGTCTGGGGGACCACCTACATGAGTCTCCCAAAGGATTAAGGGAATTAAAGGATCAAAGCCAAGAAATCTTTGGTTTCTATTTGTGAGTGAGTGTGAGTGAGGTGAGTACCTTAGCTCTAGACCAACATCTAGGTTCAACCCTAAGGTCAAGCAGTTCTATGGGAACTCTCCTTGGGCTCCCCCATAATGACCCCACCTACTAAGTGCTAGAGGTTAGGACCATTATGTGGAACTTCAAGTTGAGTAAAGAGGAGTTTGGAATTTCTAATGATGAGGGATCCTTTTCTAGCTTTCTAGGAATAGTCAACAGGAAAGTCCTATGGCTAGACCCTAGACTACTAAAGAAGGAAAGTAAACCTCAATCAAAAGTGAGGTCAACAAAATGATTATGCTATTGGAGTTGTTTTAGGACAAAAGCATGATAAGATTTTCAAGGTTATCTAATATTCTAGTATTCTAGTCTAATATTCTAGTAGAACTCTTAATGAAGCTCAAATTAATTATATAACAACTGAGAAAGAGTTATTAGTAGTAGTATACGCTTTTGATAAATTTAAAGCATACTTAAATTGAACAAAATGTATAGTGCATAAAGATCATTCTGTTTTATTAAGTATTTAATGAAAAAGAAGGATGCAAAACCAAGATTAATAAAATGGGTTCTTCTTTTTGCAAAAATTTGCCTTTGAAATAGTAGATAGGAAGGGAGATGAGAATCAAATTGCTGATCATTTGTCCAAGCTTGAATTAGAAAAACCACTCTGTTTTGAAAAAAAATTAATGAACATTTTCTAGATGAAGAATTGTTCAATGTTAATGAGTGGCGTGTTCCATGGTATATCGACAATGTGAACTTCATTATTAGTGATATTATACCATATGGAATGACAAAACAATAAAAGAGGAAATTTGTATCTATATCTAAGACTTATTTTTGGGATGACCTATTTTTATACAAACAAGGAAATGAACTTGTTATTTGAAGATGTGTGTCTTTAGAAGAAACTTATGAAATTATCCAAAAATGTCATAATTCTAATTTTGGGGGACATTTTGGAGTTGATAAAATAACATACAAAATTTTACAATCTAGATTTTATTAGCCTACAATATTTAGAGATGTTCAGATGTTAAGGTATATATCAAAACTTGTAATCAATGTCAATGAGTAGGAAATATTTCTAGGAGGAATGAGATTCCCCTCAATTATATGTTAGAAGTTGAGATATTTGATGCTTGAGAATTAGATTTCATGGGACCATTTATACCATCTTTCAAAAATTTATATATATTATTAGCAGTAGACTATGTATCCAAATGGATAAAAGTTGTTGCTTTGCCTCGATGTGATGCTCAAAGTGTTGAAAAGTTTTTAAGAACGAACATATTTTATAGATTTTGGATGCTAAGAGTAATCATAACTGATAGGGGAAGTCATTTCAAAAATGCAATAATGGAGAAGTTATTGAAGAAATATCATATTAACCATAGAATTGCCACTACTTATCATCCTCATACAGGTGGTTTAGCTGAATTATCCAATTTTGAAATTAAAAGAATGTTGGAAAAATCTATAAATCTAACTAAAATGGATTGGTCAGCTAAACTTGACTACATACAGAACTCCTATATGAATGTCCCCATACATGCTAATATTTGGGAAAGCGTGTCACTTACCAGTTGAGCTTGAGCATAAAGCATATTGGGCGAGTAAGAAATTTAATTACAATTTGAAAGATGCTAGTGAGAAAAGGTTATTACAATTGAATGAGCTTGAAGAGATAAGGAATGAATCTTATGAAAGTGCTAAGATTTACAAAGAAAAGATGAAGATATGGCATGATCGGAGGATTCTTATTAAAAATATTTAACCAGGGCAACAAGTTTGGGTTTATAATGCAAGGTTAAGATTATTTCCAACCAAACTTATGTTCAGGTGGATGGGCCCATTTGTTGTGATAAAAGTTTATCCCTGTGGAGTTGTGGATAACAAAGATCCTAAAACTGATAAAATATTCAAAGTGAATTGTCACAAACTAAAATCTTGCTTTTTAGGTGACCAACTTAAATTAAATATTTTTTTATGCTTATGTTCGCTCAACTAAAATAAGCACTAGTTACGTCTAGCTGAATGTTGGCTCAACTAAAATAAGCACTAGTTACGTCTAGCTGACAACCTTAAACCAAGTGCTCCGTGAGAGGCACCCTATAACTATCTGTGTTTTTATTTTTATGTTGTTCTGTGTGATTTAGAATATTCTGGTAGTATTTTGACAATATATTGAGTTAGTGATTATTCTAAGACCTTAAAAGATGACTTGGACATGTTAGAATGAATGTTTGGATGTATGTTTGGATGTTAAGTTGATAAGTTGACCTATGCTCAATTGAGCCTGGCGCTTAAGTGCTAAAACCCAAAACTTAAGCGCGATAGTTAAAAAATATGTGTGAATTTTAATTCTAGAAGATTTAACAGCAAGCTGGTTAACTTAGACATGTGAGAGCAATTCTAGAACGTGCCTAAGAGTTATAGGAAGAGTTCTAAGCCTATAAATATAAGGATTATGTAAAGATTTTCACCACACCTCTATTTAACATTGAATTTTAAATAAAAAGAGAGTTTTTTAAAGATGTCATCTTGGGAGAGTGATTTGAAAAAGGGGGAAGTAATGAGAAAGAAGTTTATTAGTCAGAGTGAGTAAGAGATTTATAATGATTTCCTCTCCATTAGAATAGAATGAATAGTGAAGAAAATCACTAAAATTGAGGCTAACGTGGCTTCAATTGAAGTGAAAGTGATGGAAGTTAAAGTACATCTTGATCATATGGGATGGCAACTTTAGATGCAGTTTAGCCATACCAGTTTTATAGAAGAAGCAGACAGAGCAATGTATCTGAAGAACAAGTGGATTGAAGAAGATTCAACCAGAGTTATTAATCATCGTTCGTTCTTTCAGATATATGTTCCAAATGCTGTTCCAAATGCTGAAGGAA
>NW_018221458.1:61115-64725 GCF_001263595.1 Phalaenopsis equestris
CTAACGATATGCCATAAATGGATTCATCAAATAGAGATTGGAATTAAGTTTGTGATTTAGTGTTTATATGTTTAGTGTTTGTTTATGTTAAGTGTTTAATGTGTGTTTTATGTAATGTGTGTTTTATGTTATTAATATGTTATTAAGATCTAGTATTATGTTTAGGAATTTTCTCATCTAAAACTATTTGGATTGAGAATTTATCTATTTGAAAGTGTTTGTAATCGTTGATAATTAATATAAGAGTTTTTTTTGTGAGAAATTTTGTATTATTTAGTGTAAATCAAATTAGTTAAAATTGGTGAATCTTGAGGAAAACAAGAGATAAGAGGGGAGGAAATAGTTATTACAGTGCTTAAAGACCATATAGGGTTGGTTGAATTAGGCTAAGAGTGAATTTAAACTAAATAAAAAAATTTAAATTTGTGTGTTGGCACCTAAGTTCCAAACCCGCGCTAAAGTAATGCCTAAGCGCTGAACCATTCACACTTGAGTGTCGGTTCATGAAATCCAGTTCGTGAAAGGTTTTAAGTGAATTTTTGGCCCAAAAATCTCCATGTTTTCCCAACTTCATCTCCTACCATTGGTTTTTGCAATTTGGAGAGCTAGGGCAATATCTTAAGTGAAGATTTCTTGGTGGTTTCAAGCCAAATTTGTTAGATTTGATTTTCTTAAAGTAAGAGCTTCACTTCTATGCAAAAATTTTTTATTTTCATCATGTATTTTGAGCACATTCATGAGCTACCCGAAAATCACTATTCATGCAAAAAATTTGAGAAACATTTATGGAAAATTCATGGATTTATTAGTTTAAACTTTTAGGTGTTGAGTTTAGTGAATTGGAGTCTATGTAAAAAATTTTTTATTTTCACCATGTATTTTGAGCGCATTCATGAGCTACCCGAAAATCACTACTCATGTTGAAAATTTGAGAAAAAATTATGAAAAATTCATGAATTTGTTAGTTTAAGCTTTTAGGAGTTGAGTTTAGTGAATTGGAGTTAATTATGGAATTTATTTTGAATTTTGTACATTTTTTTAGAAAATGGCACCAAAAATGAAGAGAAGCATGGGGAAAACTCCATTCGATTCAAGTGAATTTGTTAGTTCAAGAGCTTAGGGTTGATACAGTGATGCACTACTTTCAAGGAAATTAATTCCTGAGTGATGTTTCAAAAGTCCGGGAGGAGTTGTAGAAGAGTTGATTGTTAGCCGACAGTGGAAGCGATTCTGTTATTTTTTTTTTGTCACCGTGATTTCTGTTGTACGAGAGTTCTATGCTAATCTCTCAGAGGCTGATGAGGTAGGATTCATAGTATGGGGGAAGACAATACTATTTTCTCCTGAGGTAATTAATCATTTTTTATCATTTGCTTCTGAGTACTTTGTGTTTTTATTCAAACTAAAGTCATACTGAGGAGGAGCTAAACGAGATTATTTCATCTTTGACTGCTGAGAGAGGGTTATGGAAGATTACAAATGAAATGGAAGATTACAAATGAAAGAAAAGAGTAAAATTTTCTACTTCAAAGTTGGATTCTATTGCAAAGGCATGACATTATTTTATTTCTGCTCGTCTGCTACCTACAAATCATTTAAGTGAAGTGACTTGAGATAGAGTAACCTTGAACTATTATATTCAACAGTCCAAGACTATTGATATTGGAAGATTGATTTATGGAGTTATTATCAGTTCAGTTGTCGCTGCTAGTACTGCAGGTTTGGGATTTGCAACCTTGATCTTCTCTTTATGCGAGCAGGCTAGTGTTAGATGTGATAGCTGGGAGGAGATCTTACAGCCACTGAAGCCCATTACCAGTGTGAATGTGAAGACTTGTTCACATCATTCTATTTTTTGTATGAAGGGTGGACTCTCCAGTATTTATGATGTCTCTACTTCACGAGCCTCTACTTCACATGCTTCTACATCACGGGGTTAGACTTCTGGATTTGATTCCTAATCTGAGATATTACAGAGGATTTTAGACAACGTCAACATCAGTATGGATAAGGTATTAGATTTATAGCATTTTGCAAAGCATATGGATGGGTATATGAAGAGACAAAGTGATTATGAGGAGGAATACAACTTAACTATGGAGCATCTTAATAGAGGTAATCGGGATGTAGTATTTCCTCAGTATCTTGGATATCCACCATATGAACCTACAACTATTTGGTGTAGTGATGATAGTGATGAAGAAGAGGGTGATGATTAGTTTGGATCTTTAGTTCTATTTTATGTTTTTAGTTTTTGAATTTTTATGAACTGTTGTTAGTACTAATATTCTGTACTTTTGTTTTGTTTTTAGTTGTGATTGTAAAGACTGCGTGTTTTTGTTATATTGTGTTTTGTTTCATACCCCTACTCTGATGTATTTGTGTTTAGTTAGTAATTTTTAGTGGTAGTAATTGTTTTAATTGTGTTGTTATATTTATTTAGTGGTTGTTTAACTTAATTCTAGAATCTTAGGAAGGTTTAGAATTTTGCTAACTTGATACTTAAATCTACATGCTTAAAATTTTCAATTTACTACCAGTTATTTTTCTTTATATTGTAGTCATGTATGTTTATTAGTGTGTATTTGCCTTTAAGTTATACTTCACTACATAGAAGCCTCATGAAAATTTGTATCTTAAGTAAAGGAAAGTTTGATCAATTAAATTTTTACTCCTGTTTTTAATTTTTATACTTGCATATTTAGGATATAAAAATTCTTGTAAGCATGTTATAGTTAGTTTTCATCTTATTTATAAATAATACAAAAATGTTTTATTTCTAATAAAAATTTAATTGGGGGGATGAAATTATTTTTTAAAAAGAATATAAAAGTTTATCTATTCTCAAATATATTTCAAATAAATTTGATTTTGATTTGAAGAAAAATAGTTATGTATATAAAGTTATAATAGGGAAGTAAAATTTTGAATATAGAAATGCAGCTCTATAAATGAGTAAGAGAATTTAGTTAAAATTTATGGTAATGAAGAAAAACTTAAAGTTAAATTTTTTTGTGTGGAAAATATTAAGTATTGTGTAACTATCTTTAGTAGGAGAATTTGTATTTTTGAAAAAGTTAGAAATTTAGGTTAGAAATTTAGACCTTTTAAATTTCTTTTATTGAAATTAATTTTCAAAACTATTATTATGTTAACAAATGAACAATGAAGATGGCGAGCCCTTTAAACAATTCATGTGTCAACTCTTTGCTTTATGAGGTTGCATGTCTATAAATCCAATGGCTCAAAAAACAATATCCGCACACAATAATTATCAAGAATCATCAAAAAAATAAAAAAATAAAAAAAAGAGAAAAAAAAAGAGCAAACCTAGGATTGAATCAGAAATCAGAAATTGGGTGGTATGTACATAAATCTTTTTCATTTTTTTACGTTTTTGCTGTAAATAAAAAAAGTTGAATGGTATGCAAGTAAATTTTCCTTCTTTTTTTTTTTTTTTTTTTTTTTTTTTTTTTCATTTTTAATAGAAATTTTTAAGTGGAGATGATAAAATAACTCTATATTTGGAAAATTTACAATGTTTCTGAATTAGATAGGAACTCATATTTTCATATTTCTTAACATTAAAAATTTCTAAACTTTAAGTTGG
>NW_018221458.1:64758-68656 GCF_001263595.1 Phalaenopsis equestris
TAAATTTTAAGTTGGTCTCATTTACTAATATTTTTCTAAATTGGACTACTATATTTCTACATCAAAATGAAACTAACTTCTAAAGAAACTTATATACATTATCTACTTATGTTGGTTTTTAAAGATTGAAATGTCACGAGGGAAAGTAACATATTAAGTTTGAGGGATTTTGATACACCTAAAATATATAGTATTTTTATACACAGTTTTATACCTATTTTTGAGAATTTTACTTTAATAAAGGGTATTTGTGTATTTTTCTTGCAGGAACAATCAAATGGATGAAAAATGCTAAAAGGACTGACAAATTGTCAAATTTGGAGCAAAAATGATGAAATGTGCAAAAATTAATTGGGGCGCCTAAGCGCCCAAGTTCGCCACCTAAGCGCTAGAGGCTCCGCGCCTAAGCGCCAGGTACCCCGTGCTTGAGTGCCAAAAGTAGTTACTTGATGATATATTTAATTTGAGCAGATTTTTGAAGAGGTGTTTGAAGCAACTTTTGAAAAAAATGTGGGAAATAGCCCATTGACACAAAAATTCATCCAATTGGCTTTTGAGGAGGCAACGTCTAGAAGATCATTGAATGGAGATACCTTTTTGTAGAGGCACCAAGGCACCATCTGGATTTTTATAAGAAAATACTTGGATTTTCTAAGAGAGGAGGCCAGCCACCCATCAACTTTACAGCCAGCATCCATCTAAGTTGCCACCGCCGCTGACCCTGTCGTCGGCCACCTTTTCTTTTTATTTTGAGTTTTAGTTTGTATTGTGAGTTAAGGAAGAGAATCAAAGGAACTTCAATATTTTTTTGTGAAGAGGATTTGAGATAAGTGTTTATCTTTGTGACTACACTTAGTTTTAATTTAGATTTCTAGTTTGTGTGCATGATTTCTACTTTTAAACTCATGCATGGTTGTGTTTTCTCCATGGATTCTGAGTAGTTTTCTTTATCTTTTCCTTAAAATAATAAGTAATTAAATATTTAAAGGAAGTTGCATGAAGTATTAAGCTTCAATGTTGGAAGAAGTTGTGATGATTTGCAACCTTGCACTTCATTCACTTCTTGATTTGGCCAATTAAGATGTTAATACTTTTTGTGAGAACATGTAAGATCCGAGATGGTATTGCTCAGTCAACAAATGGTTACAATCACATGTTGATTTCATGAATGAGAATGTAGTTCATGCGATTGAGTGCAAATAAATAGGTAAATAAACTTTTCAAGGGTGTAGAATTAGAGGACTTTAGAGTGTCAGGCTAAAACCCCCAATTTGATTTATAGTTTTAGGTTTTGATACGCGATGTTAGCCCCCAGGTGGAGGGGGAAGAGGGAACTCTAGAGTGAGAGTCAGTCGCTTTCCTGCCTAGCCGGTCTTCAAGACTATTCAAACTATAGATTAACCAATGTTCTTTATAACATCTCTAGTAAGAATAAAGAATATTGTTTCTCCTATTTGGCACAGCACATTTAGTATACTTCCATAACACAATTTCTATATTTATCACTAATTCATAATAAGGAAAAATATATTTTATTTATATTGTCTTCATCTTGCACGTATTTTAGTTAAGTTAATTAGTTGCTTACTTTATTTTCAATTATCAAAAATTACAAAAAGAATTGAACTTTTATTCCTATTATAACTTTAAATAAGAATATATTGCTAAGTAACTTTTGTTATCAATATTTAGTTCTCCCTATAGGTTTGATATTCAAGACTTAATCAAAAAGTTCTATATTACTTGATAACGATACGTATACTTGCATAGTATCCCATATTGAAATAATATAATTGCATTCTTATTTGCTTCATAGTGAAAGATTTACCTAGCTTTTGCTTTGGATCATGTTTTTGGCTTTCTTGCAAATTAAGAATAACTATTAAGGAAATTAATCATATAACTGCATACATCATATTTTACTTCTATATATATAGAAAGTCGGGATCACACAACACAACTTAAATACTTCCATAATAGAATTCCTATACTTGTTATTGATTCATGATAAGGAAAAAGATATTTTATCTATATTATCTTAATCTTACAAATATTTTGTTAAATTTAGTCAATTGTTTACTTTCTTTTTAATTATAAAAAATTACCAAAAAGAATCAAACTTTCATTCTTATTATAGCTTCATAGTTTAAGTAAAAATATTTTTCAAAGTAGAATTTGTTATCTAATTTCTTCCGACTTATTAAAAGTTTAAATTTCTACCTGTGGGTTCAATACTCAGGGCTTAATCAAAAAGTTCTATATTACTTGATAATGATATATATACCTGTATAGTATCTCATATTTAAATATAATAATTGCATTATTATTTGCTTCAAAGTCAAGTTTTTGGTGCTATTGTAAAGTAAGAAATATAAGTAAAGAAAAATTAAGCTTATAAGTGCATACATCATTTTGTCATATAAAATTGGAATTAACTATCACTTTTCAAAACTATATATATTATACTAAATTAAATATACTTTCCCAATCTGGCGACCGACACATTTTCTAGCAACACCACTGGGGAATAGTTTCTCTCTCTATTATTGTGAGAAAGTCTTGTCTTCAGACATCGGTAATGTGTTCATGTCCCTCGTGGACCAGATTACCTTTCTTCCGTTGGAATGCTCAGCTCATTTCTTTCTTGGGCAATTAGGGTTAACTATATTAGATTCCATGACCCTCTGTTTATACATCTTTAGACAGAGAGGTTCAGGAGACCTTTAGGACTAGTTCCACCTGGGAGATGTGCGTTGTGAAGTTGGTCTCATACTAGGTCTTAAACTTCACATTTTCCTCATATCTTCGGGTTTGGTTTGCTATGTTGCAAATCAATCCAATTCATTATGTCTCTTTACCCTTGTTTAATTTTAATTGAAACTCTTTAATGTAATCACAAATAAACAATAAGTTTGAAAGTGAAAATATGAAGGGATGTGCCCAGTTCGTAGAATAACCTCCGTAATTTTTTGTGCTTGCACTAGAATTACAAGGTATTGGCCAATACTAACCCTCAAAACTTTCTTTTTGAAGCTGCTATGATGGAGTTCCCAACTTTCACCTTTTCTTGCCACCTGCTTATCGACTGCAATGCCTGCAACATTGCTTCAATGATTAAGTTTGGATCCTAATTCGACGAGTTTGAGGTCGTGCTCAGCAAGGCCCCGTTTGTGGTCATGAAATTTACCACACTAGATGTCCAGGAGCCATCTATAGAATTTGATTTAAAATGTTACCAGAACTTCCCTTCTTATAAAAATGCAAAGATCACTGCCCTACCGAAACCTATTAAGTCTACTTTTCCCGTGCCTTGTCGGCGTTATTTCGGGTTGGTTTGTGGGGAGTTGCCCGTAAGAAGCTGTCGGCTGCCGGAATCGAAATCCTGTTGCCCGCTTCGGAAGGACGTTGAAGTATGAAATCAAACTGACCCCATATTTTTCATAATTTAAAATGAAAGAGCACTGTACCTCAAATCTTGTATCTATCCCGAAGGATAAACACAAGACTTGAGGATAAGGCTCAATCAAATAAACTAAGGAAAGTATGACGTCCATTGGGTCTGCGAAACCTTTATATTTGCCGACAAGTTCCCCTATTTAATATAAACGATTAAATTATATTAAGCTGGGTTCGGACATGCTTCCTATAAGGGCAAGCCCCTATAGTTAATTACATCTTAAATGACTAAAGTCACTTAAGAAGATTCTCAATAAAAGTCAAGAAAGATTATCTTCAAGGGATTTCAAAGGGTAGAACTCTTTAAAAAAATCGGACGTAGAGGTGTGAAAGGGGATTGGTTAAAATTTGGAACATTTTATTGTAGAATCCAAAGGAAGAAGGACTAGGGGATGTCATGGATCCAGAGGAGAACCTCGGTGACTTCCCAAGCTATCCTAAT
>NW_018221458.1:70655-71792 GCF_001263595.1 Phalaenopsis equestris
TTTTTTTTATTTTTCTTTGATTTATTGGAATTATTTTAGTGTAAACTCATTTTTAGCCTTTAAAAATTATTTTTTGGCTTTAAAATTCAATATCTTTATATAGAAAATCAAGAAAAATATTCTAATTGTTCCTAAGTGATTAGGAAACAATTTAGAGCATTTTCATGAGTTTTATTATTTTTTTGATTTTTATGGATTTTTAATTATTTAAATATTTAGAATAGGCTAAAAATCATTAAATATCATTTTATTTTTAAAAAATACCCCTGATCACAGAGAACTCACAAAACTAAGTTTCATAATTTTTTGAGTTATATTTTGATTTTTAAAAATCATTTAAGTGTTAAAAGTGGTTTTTATCTTTTAAAATCAACTAAAGGTGTCAAATGAACTCAAAATATTTTGAAATTTTTATGATGAGTTCTCTGGATCATAAATCATGGTGGAAATAAAAATCAAGTCATTTAGATGTTTAAATTTTTCAAAATTAATTATGTAAGTGATTTAGTGTTTGTAAAATTTAAGGACATTTTAAATTTCATGACCCATGAAATTATTTTCAAAAGTTTCTCCAGTCATGGTGGACCTTCCAAAATTTCCTTAGTATTTTATATTCAATATGCTAATTTCCATGATTATTTTAAATAAATAATGTGAACTAACTTGAAAAATATGGGTCTCTGTATAGGAGGCTCCTCTGACTTTAGAAAAATCAGAGAATACTTCCCCAGATAGAGGCTCCAACATGCTAAAATTCCCTCAAGGTGATGTGCCATTATACATGGAGAATCAAATGATCCCAAACAGTGTTTAATTAATTAAAAATAAAATATACACCAAATGGACTTGAAGTTTTTTTTACATTGTTCTCCTTTGTTCACTGAGCAAGTGAGTATTTTTATTTTATTTTTGTGATTTGTCTACACAAAGTTATGAATTTTCTAAGTTAAGGGTATTTAAATAAATAGGAAAAGCCCTATTTATCTATTTAAACAGCGCGTGCTGACTAGATCCTAAGCAGCTCCAAAGGCATGCGTGGCGTACTCTGGTTGGACGTCGTCGTCTATGTAGATGTTGACTCGGCCCGCGGTTTATGTTCTGAAGCGCTGTCCGGCCCGTCTCCCCCCGTCCCTTTGG
>NW_018221458.1:71943-72598 GCF_001263595.1 Phalaenopsis equestris
AAGATGCCATGAAATCAAGCTTAAGTAAATGGAGAATCGAAATAGGCTCGGGATGAGCAGAAGTTTTATACCTTTGCTCTAAGAAGGGAGGCTTTTATCAGAGGGGCTCGGCACATTTGTTAGTGTCCAAGGAGGCTAGGGATTCAGTCCCTGGTCTTGGTGTAAGGCCTAGGTATGAATTCGACCAATCTCAATTTTAGGTGTTGGTCTAGAGCTATGGTGGAGGCTATTTTAGTGGGTAATTTTATGGGGCTTTAGCTTCTTTCACTGTTGTGAAGGTGTGGGTGAAGTTAATTTGAGTTTGGTGGACTGTGGAGGTGTAATTGGGCTCTGTTCTGGTTTCTGGCAGGGTTTCAAGCTTGAGATTGAGCTCCGGCAATGGGAATGGGTGAGGAAAAATGGTTGTCATGCACAAAAATGGTTGTAATGCACTGTGGGGATCTTAGGGAAGCTCTGTGTGATGTTTGGCGAGACCACTCTAAGAAAATTTCAGCACACCTCCCATGTCTGTGGGAGGTTAGTTTTTATAAAAATGGTCATGGGGTGGCTATCAGGGCATAGGTTTGGGTGCATTGTAGTGCTTAGGTGGAGGGCAGAGGAGCTCTTCAATTTGATTTGGATGAGCTGGCCTCTAGGTTTGATTTGGGTGAGGTGT
>NW_018221458.1:72608-75399 GCF_001263595.1 Phalaenopsis equestris
AGATGTCGCTCTGTGGCCTCGTGGTTTGGTGTTTTCCCAGCCACTATACTGGCCGGCCAGGGGGAGGTGGCTAGTAGCTCACAGAACCCAGAGGAATCCATCACAGCAATTTAATGCAAATGTGCTTTGATTTGGAAAAGATATCTTAAGCATGTGCATTTTTGGAAATAAGATCCCTTAATTTGGGGGACCTTTGGTCCATGGCTTGATTTAGGTGATTTCATAGTGTTTGGACTGGTCACTAAGTCTTGTGGTGGAGTTAATTTGGTGGCCTTAGGGTGGTTAGGTCACATTTAGTGCAAGGGTCCAAGTGGGTGCAAATGACCAAAACTTGTGTTTGGGCTAGATTAGCCATGTCAATTGGTCCAAATAATTGTTGCATTTGGTGTAGATGATCATAAGGAACAACTTTGGTGAAAGATGGAAGTGGTTTTGAGTCCAATTGGGGAGTCAATTTGAGGGAATTTTGAACTATAATCAATTTGGTCATGTTGGGCTAGACTTAAGTCTAGCTTGGGTTATCCTTGGGCTAAGTCCAAATTAATTATTTTAAATGGTCAATAGGGACCTCATGAAGGGTTTTCAACATGAATTGGATACATGAATTCCTCATGAAGAGTTTTGAATAAGAATTGGATGCCAATTTGGACGTTAAGACAATCAATTGAGTGAAATTGGGGATTTTGGCCAATTTGGGGCTAAATTTGGGAATTTTGGATTTAAGCCAAAATCAAATGGATTTGAAACTTTACCAAGGAAAATTGATGGTTGATTTTGATGTATAGGCATGTTAAAAAGATTTTTCAACATTAATTGAGGCCAATTGACTAGGCTATGGGTTCAATTTGGTGAGATTAGGTCATATGGTCAAAATTGGGGTTTTGACTCAAATAAAAATTGGGCTCAAATCATGGACCAATTGAGCTTGGATTTGGTTTAATTTGGTCATATCAAAGGTGAATTTGAGTTTAGGATTGGAATTAGGGTCAATTGAGATCAAATTGATGGGCATTTGAGTTGGATTTGGGGAAATTAGAGTCTTTAAAGGGCAATTTGGGGGCTTTGATTGAAGATGGTTAAATTGGCCAAATTGGGTCATGTGGTAGTTGAGGGAATGAAATTAGGAATATTTAAGATTTATTGGGATTTTCTGGGGATTTGTAGAATTTTTGAAATTTTGGGTCCAAGTGGGGTATTTTGGTAATTTGGGAGTGTTTTAGGGATAAAAGGCCAAGATGGGTATTTTGGTAGAGTTGAGGTACCAACCATCACCAATAAGCCATGGACCAATGGAAACCCCATTTTGGGTCATCTACATAGGGGTCTTAGCCAAACCACAACCCTAGGGCTGGTAGATTTAGGGGACCATCTACATGAGTATCCCAAAAGATCAAGGGATCTAGGCTAGAAATTTGAGTTTATGATAGTGAGTGATTGTGAGTGTAGATAAGTGTAGTGAGTATCTTAGCTCCAGACCAACACCCAAGGTCAACCCTAAGGTCCAGCAATCCTAAGGGTGACTCATCTTGAGTTTCCCCCACAGTGACCCCACCTACAAAGTATTTAGAGGTTGAGAGCAACATGTGGAAATTCAAGCTCCGTAGAGAAGAGTTTGGAATTTCTAGTGCTGAGGGTTTCATGTCTAGTTTTCTAGGAATAGTCAATAGGAAAATCCTATGGATAGACCTCAGGCTACTATAGAGGAAAAACTAAACCTCAACAAAAAATGAGGTCAACAAATGGATCCCCAATAGGTGTGGTGTGCTGCGCAAGCACACCGCGCGCATTGGCGTTGACCGATGAGATAAAAAACCAATACAAACTCCTAGGTCAACAGACCCAGAAGTATGTGTAGAGTTGTGTGTGTAATTTTTTTCTGCCAGGGAATTAGCAGGTGATTGTCTGGTTGAATTCAAGGAGTAGGGACTCTCGCTGGGGATCGGAGAGTGGGTCTTAGCCAAACCACAACCCTAGGGCTGGTAGATTTAGGGGACCATCTACATTAGTATCCCAAAAAGATCAAGGGACCTAGGCTAGAGATTGAGTTTAGGGTTGTGAGTGATTTTGAGTGTAGATGAGTGTAGATGAGTGTAGTGAGTGCCTTAGCTCCAGACCAACACCCAGGGTCAACCTTAAGGTCCAACAGTTCTAAGGGTGGCTCATCTTGAGTTTCCTCCATAGTGACCCCACCTACTAAGTATTTAGAGGTTGAGACCAACATGTGTAACTTCAAGTTGAGTGGAGAAGAGTTTGGAATTTCTAGTGGTGAGGGTGCCTTTTTTAGTTCTCTGAGAGTAGTCAATAGGAAAGTCCTATGGCTAGACCTTATGCTACTAAAAAGGAAAAATTAAACCTCAACCAAAAGTGAGGTCAACAAAGCCCTAAATATAGATCCCACTAAGATCGAGGTTAATCACATCAGCTTTCAAGAGAAGTTCTAGTCTAGAATAACATGCCCTAGCTTGGAAGGTTGATAAAAGTTTGGTTTTGATTATATCCTACAATTATCACTACAATACTACTTCTACTCTTAAACTAAAACACTTAGTGAAAATTAAAATGTGGGGTTTAATATATTAAAAGCACTCTTCCTCATGCAATGAAATTAGTGACATGTGTAAAAGTGAAACAAGTAGTTGACCCCGAGGTGGGAATTGAAAGCAATTATATTCCTTACCCTTAATAAAGATGTTATAAAGAACATTGATTAATCTAAAGTTTGAATAATTTTGAAGACGGGCTAGGTAGGGAAGATACTAGCTCTCACTCTAGAGTTCCCTCTTATCCCTCC
>NW_018221458.1:75545-79487 GCF_001263595.1 Phalaenopsis equestris
ATGTGAGAATTGAAATGTAAGTATCAATTCAAAGATATGTGAATTGAAATGTAAGTATCAATTTGAAGATGTGAGAATTCAAAGATGTGAGAATTGAAATGTAAGTATCAATTCAAAGATATGTGAATTGAAATGTGTGAGAATTGAAATGTAGGTATCAATTCAAAGATGTGAGAATTGAAATGTAGGTATCAATTCAAAGATGTGAGAATTGAAATGTAGGTATCAATTCAAAGATGTGAGAATTGAAATGTATTTATCAATTTTGGGAGAGAGTCAAAATTTAGGTATCAACCTCGAAATGTGAGAATCAGGATTTAGGTAATGATTTAAAGATGTGATTTGAAACTTACAAAGATCTTGTGGTGTTGAATTTGCAGTAGTGTGTTATGGTAGAAGATTGATTTTGAAGAAGATTTGTAGAGCTTTGTGTAGTTATGTGCAGAATGTGAAATTCTACAGAGATGTGCAGAGAGTTAGCATAGATAACGATGGTTGTGCTGCGCGCACAAAGAGTAGGAAATTCCAAAAATGGAAGTATCCACTCAACAGGTTTATTTTATTTTCTTGTTGTTTTTATCACAAGTTTTTTAAAGTTTTAATTTTAATTGGTTGATTTTAAAAAGAAATTTGTTTTGTTATTTATTCATTTATGATCATCTTTTATTTGTGTTTTATTTATTGTTGAAGATTTGTTGTTTCGTTCTTTGTTCATTAGAACTCTGAACCATTGCATGGTTTGCGGCTTTCATCCATCGCACAAAAAGGTAATTGACAAAAAGGCACATCTTGAGAGAAATTTCCATTAATCTGCTTCAATAAAGATGCTACAGATCAAACATAGGTTAATGCCTAAAAAAGAGTACATCATGTAATACATGCTGAAAAACATTGAGAGTCATCTCAAGATATGAGTACATCATAGACTGATTACATCAAATACATGTCATGCTGGTAAAAGAAAGCAAGTGAATCCTCTGCGCTTGGTATAATGAGCTCCTGATCAAGCAGACCTTCTAAGTCATGCTCCAGGATAAGAGTTCCCTTCGCATGTATTCAAAGGTACAACCTTCTCATAGCTCATAAGGAAACAGTTCCTCCAATTCTGGGTCCTGTTGGAAACCATATGGTATTTTAGTGTCATCCATCCTACGGAAGGTTACAGACACCCACGGTGTCGTACCCCTGGAATGCAGTGCTTGGCAACGTCTGCACTGTTGCCCTTAAGAACAAGTATTGAACCAACTAGAAGAGGAATCTCCACAGCCCCTCTGAATTCACCATGGTCGATTACATCGATTTCTTTTCCAAACAGAATATTGCTCTTACTCATGAACTAGACCGTGCAGAAAGGCCTCACAAAGTCATGATGGTCAATGTGTGGGGGAATGCAGTCACCCTCTTCATAAATTTGATGATGCAACTGTTGGGAATGCAAGTGGCAGATAGAATATTCCACTTAACCATTCTCTTGATCATCCATTTTATCATCGCTGGTAACGGATTAACGGATCCACTTGGTCGTATCACTTGGTCGTATCTGAGGATCCCGGGCGGATTTCCCTGTATGTCGTTCGTAAAATTATAGTAACAGCCACACTGGATGGTGATTCTTCCCTTTCCCCGCATCCGTTTCTTCAGCTCGGAATACGTTCTCTCCATGAGAAGGCCCGCTCGACCTCTATCCCTTAAATCAAAGATGCAGTCCAGAATGCTTCTTTCATCAGTTTCAGAGAAAACCCTGGTATATAGCTCCAGACCCTCCAATATGTTGATAAAATTTCCCTGAACCTCTTCATAGAACTCGAATTATCTTTTGTTTACTTTGCTTATTTTGTAGTATTCCACCATATCGGGAGTTCGCAGCTGCCTGGGGCGTTCCTTCCTCCGAGCCTTGGCGGGATCCAAACTGGTGCTGGTCGATCCGAAATATGAGATTCAGCCTCAAGTGGGATGTATGATCCTGGGCTCCATGGTACGCGCTGATCCGTCCCTAGTGGGACATACGGTTCATTCATCACGAAGTTTTGAGTCTGAGACTCGTTGGTGCTTGAAGTTTACTCTTCTAATGTACTGAAGCGCTGTAGATGTAGAACGTTGCGCGTCAGTGACTAATGTCCCGACTGATACCTCAACGTTGCATGTTGGGCAACCTCTGCATAAGATATCTGGGACTGGGGGCACATCGATCCTGTCACAAATCCTGACTCTTCATCTATAGTGGACAGGCTGATAGAAGTCTCTCTCAGATCTGGATCGTAAATATGTCCCTTAGGAATGGGGGTAAGAAAACTGCTCACGTCTCTTTGGCGCTTGCGCTCCTGTCACAGAAAGGCTCTCTGTTTCTTTCGGCTTGCATTTCTGCGCTGCGTTCTGCGGAGTGGAGTATTTGGTAGTTGCTCACTATGGGCGGCTATTAAGCCCCTTGCTGGAGTAGCTATCATGGAGGGCTGTCGGCTGGGCCCCTCCATCGGATCTTGTTCTGCTATCACATTTTTACCTTTACGTGACACATTATCTTAAGTGGTCACTCATAACAGTGAAGGCAGTCCCTTCTTTTCTTCATTGCTGACTACATCCATTAGAGGACCGTCGTAGTCCATATCAATCTGATTGAAATCCATGTTGAAATCTATGACACCTCCTGTGACGCCATTTCTTCATTCAGTACGAGGTTCCAACCGTCCTAAAAGGCAAAGATCAGCCTCTATCCTGACATTTTTCTGCAGACGACAGAAAGAAACGTCAGTGGGCCTAAGTTTGACATGAACAAGAACAAAATAGAGTATCCATTAAAGTAAATTTTAGTTTGTTTTTGTGAAAAGGATCACTCATTTTATGTGTGAGTTTTGTTTAATATAATGGAATATTTAAATTCAAAAATAGAAAGGAGAACGTGTGAAGTTCAAAAAAAAATTTCTCAAAATTTTCATTATATATGAGATTAATTACAAAATTTGGACCCCGTCGTAGACATATGGCCATATAGATAACCCTAAAACAATCAAATTTTCAAAATTTCAAAGCAAGCAGAGGCAGGCGGCATCAGGCTGTGTAATAAGTTTTTAGGTATCGTCCATTTATCGGTGACATGGGTCTTTCACCCCGGAAGTCCACTAACTGGTATGCTCCTCCTGTATAAACTTTCTCAACAATAAATGGTCCCAACCAAGTTGGCTCGAACTTCCCACCTATTTTGCGGTGAGCAAGAATAGGTCTTTTGAGCACAAGTACGAGGTCACCAATTTTGAATGTCCTTGGGCGGACCAATTTTTCATGGGCTTGTACCATCTTTGCTTGGTAGAGCTCCAAATGTTGTTGTGTTTCTAGTCGTTTTCCCTCGAGACTCTCCAGCTCTTCAAGCCTGAGTTTTGTGCTTTCTTCCTTTATGAGTTGGTTGGCAACAGCGACTCTGAGAGATGGTGTCTAGATTTCTAGCGGTAGCACGACCTCAGCTCCGTACATAAGCATATAAGGTGTACACTGAGTGGGAGTCTTGAAAGTTGTCCGATAGGCCCATAAGGCTTCTAACAGTTTGTTATGCCAATCCCTTTTATTTTCATCCAATATTTTCTTCAATATCTGTACCAGTGTCTTATTGAAAGCTTCAGCCAGATTATTTGCTCTGAGATAGTAAATTGTAGAGTATCTCCAATCTATCCCATGTCTTCTGACGAAATTGTTGATATTTGTGCTTTTGAAAGCTGTCCCATTGTCAGAGATTATTCTTTGCAGTACTCCAAAACGGTTGACAATTTGACTCTTGAAAAATTGAAGGACGTGTCGTGTCGTAACCTCACAAAACGGTACTGCCTCTGCCCACTTGGAGAAGTAATCTGTAGCGGCAAGTATGAAGAGGCAAGTATGAACCTGTGTACTTTAGAAGATGGAGGGTCTATCAGACCTATTATGTCCGTGCCCCAACACTCGAATGGCCACGAG
>NW_018221458.1:79514-79738 GCF_001263595.1 Phalaenopsis equestris
AGACCACCCCATGCACTTGGCATTGATGACATCTTCTAGCTATATCCATGCAAACGGACATCATTATTGGCCATTAATATCCGAGTCTTTTGATCTTCATCTTCATTTTTCATCCCAACTGGTGAGCGCCACTTCAATCCGGCATGTACTTCTTTGACAATATTGTGTGCCTCAGCTCTGCTCAAACACCGTAGCCAAATTTAGTCGAACGATATTCTGTAGAG
>NW_018221458.1:79786-81144 GCF_001263595.1 Phalaenopsis equestris
GCTTTCCAGTATGCAAATATCCTATTAATGGCTTGCGCCAATCTTCGTTGATGTCTGCAACTATATTTATTGTTTCTTCTTTTCCAAGCTTGTGTAGAGTTTCAAAGTCATTTCAAAACAAGACTCATCTTCCTTGCACCGTGACTTCGATGGAATCCTCCGGGGGACATGCCATTTTCTTAGCAAGTTTTGCTAGAGCGTCAGCATGGGCATTATCTCCCCGAGGAATCCGGTGGAAAGTCACCTTAGGAATCTGCTCCAGGACCTTCATCGCGTACTGATGGTATTTTGCTAACCTTGATTTTAGAATTCTGTATTGTCCGGCGACCTGGTGGATGACAAGTTGAGAGTCACCATAGACGGCGATGTTTGTTATATCCATTGAAATTGCCAATTCCAATCAGGTGATTAAGGCTTCATATTCTGCTTCATTGTTAGTGCACGGCTCTGTCAAGTGGTACGAAAACCTCAACATGCCCTTATCTGGCGTAATAAAGATCAAACTGATCCCTGCCTTACCTGGTACAACTGTGCCTGATCCCTTGTATTTCCTGGATGACGAAGCACCATCGAAGTACATTTCCCAGTGTTGCACACTAGAAAATTCCATTTGTAGTATTTGCTCGTCTGGTAACTCGTCGTTGAGAGAGGACCCAGCTGGCAGTGGGTGCGCAGTGAGAAAGTCTGCTAAAATTTGTCCCTTAATAGCACGGAGGGGTACAAAAGTTATACCAAATTGCAATAAGATCATCGACCATCTCGCTAAACGTCCGGAGAGCGTTGGTCGGGCAAGTCGGGTCATCGAATATTGCAATGGATTAACTATTGAAATTAGGGTGATCTTGTGAGAAAGCATGTAATGTGCATGTAATGTCGAAGCTTTTGAGCGGCGAAAATTAGTGTCAGATAATGCTTCTCAATAGGTGGAAACCTTGTCTCCGTCGGGATTCGAGGCCGAGGATTAACCTTCAAAATTAGGGTGATCTTGTGAGAAAGCATGTAATGTCGAAGCTTTTGAGCGGCGAAAATTAGTGTCAGATAATGCTTCTCAATAGGTGGATACCTTGTCTCCGTCGGTATTAGAGGACGACTCAAGTAGCAGAGCACATTTTCTTTGCCCTCCTCATTGATTTGGGCTAAGAAGGCTCCAAGAGAGTCATCTAAAGCCGCGGTATAAAGTATCAACAGTTTCCCTTGGATAGGGGCTGCCAAAACTGGAGGTGTCATTAAATATTATTTAACATCATCAAAGGCCCGCTCGCATTTCTCTTCCCAAATAAATTTGGCGTCCTTTTTAATTAACGACGAGAAAGACTGACACCTACCTTAGAGATTAGAAATAAAGTGTCTCAAATATG
>NW_018221458.1:81154-83850 GCF_001263595.1 Phalaenopsis equestris
CTTTAAGGGATTCATTTTAAGGTCATATTGTCGTAACCATTCAAAAACAATCCTCAAATCATACAAATGGTCTATTTTTTGTTTACTTTTGATGACCAGATCATCCATGTAGCATTCTACTTAATTGTGAATGAGGTCGTCAAAAATCTTCATCATTGCACGCTGATATGTTGCTCCGGTGCTCTTTAGGTCGAATGGCAGCACTGTGTAGCAGAAGATTCCAATCGGTGTTCTGAAAGCTGTAAGCACTGCATCCTCGGGATCCATCTTAATTTGGTTGTATCCTGATGATCTGTCCATGAAGGAGAAAATCTTATGTGTTGAAGTGATATCCACCATCATTTCTGGTATAGGTAGTGGAAACTCATCTTTTGGACATGTCTTGTTCAAATCTCTGAAGTCGACACAAACGCGGATCTATCCATTTTTCTTTTTAACCTGTACAATAGTGACTAACCACGTGGGGTATTGCACTTCTTTAACAAAGTTGGCATCTATCAATTTCTTTACCTTGGCGATGACTTGTTGTTCTATATCGAGACGCATTCTCCTTGGAGCTTATTTTACTAGGGTTACATTCTTGTCCACCCCAAGTTTATGAACTACAACCTCTGCTGACAGTCCTGGCATTTCATCTTAGCTCAATGCAAAGCAATCTTTGAAATATGTCAATAGTTTGACCAGTTCTTCAGATTCTTTGTCATCAAGTTGAGAATCGATAAATGTAGGTCGGGGTCGTTCTTCAGTCCCGAGGTTAATCTCTTTCAATTCATCGACAGTGGATTTAATTTCTTCCTCAAATTCTGGCAGAGCATCTTCTAGTGGTTGATCAGTAGATTCATCCTCCACATCGAGGTAATCCTCTTCTGACCCACCAGAAACAACCATGAAAAATTCAGAATCATCGACTGGACCATGCAAAATTCAGAATCAGAATCATCGACTGGTCCAACTGTACCAAATCCGAGACCTTCTCTTGAATTGGGAGCTTGAATTTTAGCATTCCATAATTTTACAAAAAGTTGAAATTTATCTTTCGGCATTTGTTTTGGTAAATGTCCCTATTGAATTAACTTTTGAACACAAGGTTAATTCATTAGAATCAACATCCAAATTTACATGTTTTTCAAGCTCATTAAAGGTAGAAGCACGATAAAATTTGATTGGTTTTGAACCAACACTACGGACTTTCTTGACCTCTAAACTCTCGACCTTTTGAGGGAGAATCGGAGTGAGGGTCATAGTAAATCGGAGTAAGGGTCATAGTATTTATATGGTGGTTTATCTGATCGTACTTTGTTTCATATTCATTTTTTTCTGTATCTTCTAGAGATATCTCGTACTGAGGTCTCTTTTGTCTTGTCATCATTATTTTATCTTTAGAACTGTCTTCATCACAAATGCTGATGGTCGGCCTAGTCCGTTCAACAATTAAATTGATCTTTCCTCATCCTCGTCCCTGACCTCAACCTCGGGCGCGTAAACTAGAAGAACCTCCACCAACTTGTTGTAAGGGAGTGGTAGAAGTTGTTGAAGCGGAGTTGTATGGCCTCCTTTTGTGATTCTCTTGAATCTTCATCTTTGTTTGTCAAAATCTCACGCGAGAAGACGGTCTTCTTTGGAGGCGCGCAGTAGGCAGCATCTTCATGGATACCAACTTCATGTACTGAAAAACGGTTGTAGATCTCCCTTGATGGAATTTTCATGACCATCTTTGATATATTTAATGCACTAGTGTAGGGATGATGGAACCATATTGTGCTCGTGAATCTATGGTCGACCCAATAGAGCGTTAAAAGAGGTCTCGGTGTCGATGATATAAAACTTAATGGTTGTTACGCTTAATGGTTGTTACGTAAGTAATGAAAGTTCTCTGACCTTCATAAGTAATGAAATTGATCCAAGGGCTCTTTCTCACTTTTGGTTGAATCCTCTCAACATCATGTTATCGAGGATGACCTCCTGAAGGTCAAAGTCCAAATATTCTAACGTCCATAGACTCATCAAGTTAAGAGATGCTCCAGGATCCACTAAAACTCTGGATAACACAAATCTGCCAATGTTGACGGAGATGTAGAGCAGACGGTTGTGGTCGGCAGTACCGAGCAACAAGTCTTCATCTGTGAAGGTTACCCTGATTGCTCTCCCAATGAGCAAACTCCATCTGAGGATGTCCTAGCCAACTGAGCTAACCCAATTTCTGGATCAAGCAAAGATGTAACCAGAGAGTCTCTCATCTTTTTTGACAGGATCAGAGCATCGTAGATGCTTAGTCGGGCAGGCAACTTCCTAAGATGAGCTAGCACGTTGTAGTCTACCTGGTTGTCGGCGTTACTTTGGGGGTTGGTTTTGTTGTGGGGTTGCCCGTAAGAAGTTGTCGATCACCGGTATCAAAATCCCGTCGCCCGCTTCGGAAAGACGTTGAAGTATGAAAACAAACTGACCCCATATTTTTCATAGTTTAAAATGAAAGAGCATTGTACCTGAAATCCTATATCTATCCCGAAGGATAAACATAAGAATTGAGGATGAGGCTCGATCAAAATAAACTAAGGAATGTATGACATCAGTTTGGTATGTGAAACCTTTGTATTTGCCGACAAGTTCCCCTATTTAATATAAAGGATTAAATAGGGTTTATATTAAGCTGGGTTCGGACATGCTTCCTATAAGGGCAAGCCCCTATAGTTAATTAC
>NW_018221458.1:86828-87133 GCF_001263595.1 Phalaenopsis equestris
TTTATTGGAATTATTTTAGTGAAAACTCATTTTTTAGCCTTTTAAAAATTATTTTAAACTTTAAAATTCAATATCTTTATTTAAAAAATCAGGAAAAATATTCTCATTGTTCCTAGTTGATTAGGAAACAATTTAAAACATTTCCATGAGTTTAATTATTTTTATAATTTTTATGAGTTTTTTAATTATTTAAATATTTAAAATAGGCCAAAAATTAAGTTTTTATTTTAAATATTATTTTATTTTTAGAAAACACCCCTGATCTCAGAGAATCAAAAAAACTAAGTTTCATAATTTTTTGAGTT
>NW_018221459.1:0-432 GCF_001263595.1 Phalaenopsis equestris
AAAAAACGAAATATTATCATAGTATAAGAACATGAGTACTCACCTCGATCAACAACAACAAAGCCTTAATCCCACTACGTGAGGTCGGCTACATGAATCCTTTTTCTCCATTGCGTCCTATTTAGTGTCATATTTTCATTTAGTTCTAGTAAATTAAGATCGTTTTTAATGCAATAAGCCCAAGTCTTCCTTGGTCTACCTCTGCCTTTCTTAACACAAGTCGAATCTAAAACTCCTATAAAAATTGAAAGTATAAAATAAACATGTTATAAAATTTAATTAATTTATTATTTTAATAAACTGTTAATTTTACTTTAGTTAACTTTACTTCATCTACTCCCGTTTAATTTTTTTTCAATATATATATATATATATCTTATTATTGTTTTTCTTATTATTAAGTTTTATTATTAAATCAATTAAATAAGTTTT
>NW_018221460.1:0-3386 GCF_001263595.1 Phalaenopsis equestris
CACGCATCCATTTTCATGGTTCAGAATAGGTCCTTACCATAAGAAGACCAGCTTGACCCCTATCTCTTAGGCCAAATATGCAATCAAGAATGCTCCTTTCTTCACTTTCAAAAAAAAAACTCTGGTGTATAGCTCCAGGCCTTCTAGTATATTGACAAATCTTCCTTGGACTTCTTCATAAAATTCAAATTCCCTTTTCTTTACTTTACTCATTTTGTCTAATTCTGCCATGGTTGCCGAGGGCGCTCCCTCATTTCAATACCAGTAGGAATCCATGCTTGTGCCATCTTTGTATCCAGTGGAATATATGATTCCCTCATTCAGGGATCGGTGATCTGAAATCCGCTATCAATAGACATATAATCCTCCAGAGTGTTGTAACGCTCTAGGTGGAGGACGTTACAGTTTGGGCATTCCACAAACGCCTCTATAGCTGGTATCCGTGCGGGAATCTCAGAGTTGTACGTTGGGCAACCCACGCAAAGATCATCTGAAACTTCTGGTAGCATTGGCTCTGAAGTGAACTCGGACTCATCCTCTGTGGCAAGCAAGCTGGAGGAAGTCTCTCTCATGCATGGATCGTCGATCTTCCCCTCAAGAATCAGAGTATGCAAGTTTTCTATCTCCTTTTAGGGTCTCCTTTCTTCACGTAGAAATGCTCTGTGTCTTCAACAATTGGCATTTATGTGTTGCGTCCTTCGTAATGGTTTATCTGGCAATCTCTTGTCATCAGCAGTGACTAGTCCTCCAGTCGGTGCAGTTATCATAGATGGCATATGACTAGTCTCCTCCATCAGATCTTGTTGCATTATCACTTTCTTCCCCTTCTGTGAGGAATCCTCCTTAGTGTTGATCTTTAACAGTGATGGTAACCCCTCTTTTTCTCGAAGGCTCACCACATCCATCAGGGGACCCTTATAGTCTACATTGAATTGAATGAAGTCCACATCAAAGTCTATGAGGCCACCCTGCGGTGCCCTTTCCTTGTTAAGTGTAAGATTCCAGCCATCCTTGAAAGTAAAAATCAGCTTCTGTCCTGACATTTTCTCTGCAGACGACAAGAAAAACATCAGTGCGCTAAATTTTAGCAGGAACAAGAACAAAACAAATTGTTTATTAGACAAAATTTTAGTTTGTATCAGTGAGAATATCATTTATTTATACTTACATATTTCTAAATGTAGTAAAATATCAACCTTAAAAGTTGAAAGGAGAAAATCGAAGCATGTAAATTCAAAAATTTTCATTTTATTGAGGTTAATTTTATTACAAAATTTTTGGCCCCGGTCACAGACGTTTGGCTAAATAAATAACCCTAGAATTATCAAAATTTCAAAATCTCAATTCAAGCAATGTCAAGTTGCATAATATGTCTTCAAGTATCGTCCGTTGATCGGCAACATGAGTCTCTCGCCTTAAAAATTTACTAGCTGGTAGACTCCTCCTGTGTAGACCTTTTGTACGACAAATGGTCCCTCCCAAGTTGGCTCAAATTTTTCACCTTTTTTACGGCATGCAAGAATAGGCCTTTTGGCACAAGAACGATATCACCAACTTTGAACGTCCTTGGGCAGACCAATTTGTCATGAGCTTGTACCATCCTTGCTTAGTAAAGCTCCAAATGTTGTTTTGCTTCAAGTCACTTTCCTTTGAGACTTTCTAATTCTTCAACTCTAAGTTTTGTACTTTCTTCTGTTGTAAATTGATTGGGGACAGGGACTCTGAGAGACAGCATCTGAATTTCTAATGGTAGTACGTCCTCCTAATGGTAGTACGACCTCGAACCCGTGCAAAAGTGCATAGGGTATGCATTGAGTGGGAGGCTTGAACGTTGTCTGGTAGGCCCACAAAGCTTCTAACTGTTTTTATGCCAATCTCTTTTGTTTTCTTCTAGTGTCTTCTTCAAAATCCATACCAGTGTCTTGTTGAAGGCCTCAGCCAAGCCATTAGCCTTGGGATAGTAGATCATAGAGTATCTCCAATCCATCCCATGCCGCTTGACAAAATTGTTGATTTTTATGCTCTTAAAGGCTGTCCCATTATCAGAGATTATTCTGCATGGAACTCTGAATTGGTAGACGATTTGCTTTTAAAAAATTGAAGAATGTGTTGTGCTGTAACTCTTGTAACAACACTGCCTCAGGCTATTTGGAAAAGTAATCTGTAACAACAAGTATAAATCTGTGTCCTTAGACCTATTATGTCAGTGCCCCAACTCTCGAATGGCCACAAGGCGACAGTTGGGTGTAACACATTCAGAGGTTGGTGTAAGACCACCCCATGCACTTGGCACTGATGACATCTTCTGGCTATATCCATGCAGTCGGACATCATTGTCGGCCAACAATATCCAAGTTTCTTGATCTTTATTTTCATCTTTGGTCCTGACCGGCGAGCACCACACAATCCGACATGTACTTCTTTGACGATATTCTGTGCTTCTGCTTTGCTCAAACATCGTAGTCACATCTGATTGAATGATTTTCTGTAGAGGATATCACTAAAGCATATGACATAGCCCTTCTTGTGATGTGATGCGCTGCTGACTTGTCCTCTGACAGCTTTCCAGTCTACAAATATTTTGTTAATAGCTTATGTCAATCTTCATTGATATAAGCAACCGCAATCATCGTTTCTTCTTCTTTTCCAAGCTTATGTAGATTTTTTAAGTCGATTCAAGACAAAACCTGCCTTCTTTGTACCGTAATGTCAATGGAACCCTCTGGGGGACACGCCAATTCTTTTGCAAGTTTTGCTAAAGCATCAACACCAGCATTATCTCCCCAAGGAATCCGGCAGAAAATTTCATTGGGGATCTATTCTAGTAGCTTCATGGTGTACCAGTGGTATTCTGCTAACCATGATTTCAAAATCCTATAATGCCCGACAACTTGTTAAATGACAATTCGTGAGTCGCCTTAGACAGAAATATCTGTTATATCCATTGAGATTGTCAATTCCAACCCGATAATTAAAGTTTCATTTTTAGTACATGGCTCTTACAGCTAGAATGAGAACCTCATCATATCCTTATCTGGTGTGATAAAGATCAAACAAATCCTTGCTTTGCCTAGCGTAATCGTGCCTGATCCATTATCTTTTCTGGCTGACAAAGCTCTGTTGAAGTACATCTCCCAGTATTGCGCACTGGAGAATTCCATTTTTAATATTTTTTCATCTAGTACTTCTTCATTAAGAGGGGACCCAGTTGGAAGTGGGTGTGCGGCGAGGAAGTCTGCTAAAATTTGTCCCTTGATAGCATGAAGGGAATAAAAGTTATATCAAACTGAAATAAAATCATTGACCATCTGGCTAGAGGTCCAGAGAGTGTGCGTCGAGTCATAAAAGTCAAGTCATTAAATATTGCAATGGATTAACTTTTGAAA
>NW_018221461.1:0-13314 GCF_001263595.1 Phalaenopsis equestris
TCATAGGGAACAAGTCCTATAGGCCCTGCACTACAAATACACAACTAAAGGTTAAACAAGTAAATTTGGCACAAATACACTTGAAAAATACACAAAAATAACTTTTTTTTTTCTTTTCAAATAGACAAACACTTACACAATGAACTACAAGACGATTTTCCAAATCTAAGTCTTATAGGTTGAACTAAAATTCTCCTCAAGTTCTTTACCATCATTCCCCAACAACAACACCAAAAAACATGATCCACCCCAACTATTATCATAATATTGTAAGATCCTTGAAACAACACCAGAAACTTGATTTGTTCCATAGAAATTTGATTAAGTTCTTAAAATTAGATGTTCTTACACACTGGAGTTTCTCACGTAAGTATACATTTCGTTAAAGTGCAATTTCATATAAGGGAGATTAATCATGCTTTAGGACACATCAACTTGTCAGTAAAATGGTAGAAGATTTTAGAAATATTCATTATGGCTACGACTTTGGAATGATTAATGAAGAAAGTAGAGCCACATTAGATTTTGTTATTACTTATACTTTATTCAAGAAAAGAGATGAGCAAATTATAACACATAAGACAGATCTGATAAAACTAAAACTGATTATTTTTTTACAAGAAGAAGAGATCATCAAGAATGTATAGATTGTAAGTTCATTCCATGTGAGGATTTAAGTACTCAACATCAATTATTAGTTCTAGATTTTAATATAAAGAGTTGTAAAATAAAAAATACTAGGAATCATTGTTATATAATTAATGGGGACACCTAAAAGACAAAAATCAAATTATTTTTATGAGTAAACTTCAAGATTTTAAGATTTAGGATTTTCATGAAGAAGATAATTCTATGTAGGATAAAGTAACAAACACCATTAAACAAGTAGTAAAAGATGTACTTCAAGAATTAAAAGAAAAAATGTTTATAAATAAAAATAGTTGGTAGTAGAGTTCTCTTCACATAAATTGAATCTAAAACATCTACTCTCCTAACAGGGTCATCAGATGGTCAATGTTAAATGTGACAGGCCATAAAACACTCCAAAAATTAGATCTTCGCATAAAACAATCTAAAAATTGTAAGCTATGATTACAAAATTATGCTTCAGTTTTTTTTTTATTTTAAATATGAAATACTATAATGTAAATTCTAAACAATTACATTATTGGAAGCTTGGCGTACCACAAAAAATCCTACCTAAGGCAATTAGAGATAGCAAATCCCCATACTATATCCAAACATTGAATCATAACTATAAATTTGGGGTAAATGATATCTAGCTTATCATTCATACTATAACCGATCCCCTGATGACCAGCAAGGTAAATAATCTTAAAACTAAACTCTAGAATATAACACATTATTTTCGAATCATAGCTTATAGTCTGTTAATTGATCTGACACCACGAGAATAAACAAACATGTACCTCAGGCAATAGCAAGAAGATACAACGGATTGGCGCATGCATTGTATTTCGGGGGATCCCTTGTAGAAGCTCTCCCTTAGTCCTAGCCTGGAGGTACAGAAACTCCGTCTGCTGGTATCATAGGAGAAGATTAGGCGACCGAGAGATTTGAGAGATTGAGGTTACGCAGCTGTAGACTACTCTGACATGATACTGGAGATCTTCCTCAGCTTCTTCTGCAGATCTATTCGCAGATCAATTTGGATCGGAGAAGAAAGACGGACGAGCGTGAAATATAGCGATACTCGAATCCAATAAAGGCAGACTGGACCGATAGTCTCCTGACGGTGATCTCGACGTCTGTCTCGTCGCTGCCCATGGAAATTCTGGGTGCAGATATTTGTTATACGAAATAAAGGAAAAGTGAAATTAAGTTGAAATTGAAGAAATTTGATAGCTGTTGATTTTATGTAAGAAAATATATTCAAAGGCTTACTTTTATCATTCATTCTGATAGCTGTTGAAGGTGGCTGCGTGAGGAGACTCCTCAGCCGGTTATAGTCAATGCGAAGCCTCTGTGCCACTCCACCAGTCATCTCAGCTATTGCTCGAGCCTCCCTGGATCTTTTCGTTTACCGGCAGCTTTCTCTAAAGGCTGCTCTTTTATGCTTTACGGGAATAATTATGTTTTTCAGCTCTTCCTTCTCTACACGTGCATTATCAGTAAAAATAAGGGGTCTAGTGTATTTATAATATATAGCAGTTTTACAAAAATATTCATTATATGTTTTCAGGCTTTCTAGTTTCTGTTTTAAGTCTAGATTTTCTATCACTAATAAGTTGTAGCCTCTGATTACAACAAATTTCAGATTATTGTTTTATGCTCATATAAGCTGAATTTATAGCCAAAATATCTCCTCTTCTCTCCAGCATAAAAATCTCTTCTTTTATGAATTCATGCACCAATATTATTGTTTCATGCTCATATAAGCAGAACTATGGATCATTCTATGCATCATGGAACTCCAATGTGAGTGTCAACTCTGCAAAATCTCTATAGAGTATTTGTTCAATATGTAGCCATGATTATGGAGCATATCAGCATAGATGAATTCAAATCATTTCAAGCTGTAGCTTTCAGGTTTTCCATCATCGGTGCAGCTATCTCTGTCAGGCATGGAGAGAGCCTGAGCAGCACTGTGAGGCATTCTGCTGAGAGGTGGAGCAATGATCCTGAGAAAACCACAAGCCTCCCACCATGACTACTGGTTTGTTCACTTGAGTTGCAGAAGAAACCCATACCACCCAATCCTTATGTATTTACATATCTAACACATAAATCTTAATTTTTGCACACATGCCACCTTAAGTATGCATGAAAATGTGTATTTCACTTTTTAAATGTCAAAATGGTGGTATTTTTTATGTGATAAAAAAAAATTGGGCGGTATTGATGTAAAAAGCAGTTTAGGTGTTAGATATGTAAATACAAAAGAATTGGGTGGTATGCATGTAAATGCCCCTAAAGTTTGCCCATCTTTATTCTCTGCTGTTCCTCTTATAAGTCATATATATTGCAGTTTTTAATGGTGTCTATCAGGATACTTTGAAAGGAGTAGTCCCAGTTACCAAACCTTATGTGAAAGATCTGTAAGTCATTATAGTGCTATCAGTTTTCTTAAAACATAATATAATCAATATAATGATGCAACAAATAGCTACTTTTTCAACTTCAGCACAGTTCTAAGTTCATTTTGCAGGGGTTTCAGAGATGTTGAGCACAGTGGGAGCTACGCTGAACTGCTTTCTGGCCTCAGACCTATTTGGGACACAAAAATCCAGTGATGACAGGTGCCAAATTTTTTACAAGGATGTATGTCCAAAGGTTTAATCTGGAAGATCTTATTCTTTATTTATATATGTAGACATTAGATGTCATAATGCATGAAGTTAGTACGAATTGTGTCTTCATGTTGTTATTATCGGAGAATTAAGTAAGCTCTAATTCAAATCATTGAGAACAAATGAAATAGAGCAAAGATAAAAACACAAACACATCAAGAAATTATGCACTGCTGCTACAGATTTCAGCATGACTTTGATTGTTATATGTAAGTCCAGACAGTTTTGATTTGTTACATACTTTCATAAGCATATGTCTCGTCTATTTTGATGGTAGTTAAATCTACATAAAAGCCATGGATGATTATACCATTCAGTTGCAGAAAGATCCTAAGCCCATGTCAAACGACAATGTCATTTGAAGAAGTACACATAAATAAAACTACTTAATGATCTAATAAGGTTTTCTTATTTCAAAATGGATGTTGTATCTAACAATAATATTGCTCAATGAGATAGAAAGTTAAAATGAGTATCTTAAGAAAAGCAGTTCAAATGGGCAAATCCAGGTTGAATACATTACTAATATGATGAAAAATATCTCCCAGGCTCTGAGAAGAAGACAACAAAAGAGTAGAATGAGCAAATTTCTTCTTTATATTTTCCTATACAGATGAGGAGGTTTGATTTACCTGTATTGTTGTTCTTAAGGCGAAATTATATACTTCATGAGCTGGTATACTGATTTAAGCTTGCTCCCAAGTGTGACATTATATCATCAGAGGTAGAGTGTGGTGCATCCAAAGTGGGGATAAGAGAAGTGTTGAGTTTGAGAGATCACCCCATAGCCTTTTTCACTGAGAAGTTGAAAGAATCCGGCAATAAATATTTGACATACGACAAGAAGTTTAATGTTATTATGAGAGCTCTTGAGCACTGGTGTCGCTACCTACTGACGAGCGAATTCATGTTATTCATGAACCATGAAGCCTTGAAATTCTTGAACAACCAGAGTAAATTGATGGACCGATACTCATCTTAAGTAGAGTTCTTAGCATCATTCCAGTTCATGTTTAAACACAAGGCGGTGAGTCAAATGAGGCGTCATCACTTGTTGATAGTGCGATGTAGGCTCGAGTCATAGGATTTGAGGTATTAAAGGAGTCGTACCAGACAAACAAGGATTTCGAAAAAATTTAAGAGCAATTTCAAGAAAAGTCTATCGTGCAGTACTACAGAGCTAATAGTTACTTCTACCAGAGAGTTGAACAGCCCTAGATGTTCGCTGAGGGAGTTCATTGTTCAGAAAAGCCACAGTGGAGGGCTTTCAAGGCATTTTGGCAGGAGACAAGACTCTTGCATTCATGAGAAAATACTTTATTGGACGTTAAAATTTTCGAAAGTTCATTTATTTTTGATACACTACCAACAATTTTTTATCATTCATCATGAATCTCGAGGCATGATACGAATCTCGATGCAACATATTGAGCAAAAAAACATTCAAACTTCAATTAAGAGTCATGCAAAACTCCGATTTCAGTAAACTTAAAGTCAATTTGACTAGCTCAATGAGATAAACCTAATAATATAAAAACTAGTCCAATCCGAATCAGATCAGCCCAGATCAAATCATAAAACCACTCTTGGAGGATGTTTGGATACATTTTGAAAGGTCAAACGGATGTCGAATCTAGCGAGTTCATAATCGAATCGAGCATCTCAACAAGATGAATCCAACGAGCCAATGATTGCTCAATTCCGACATCGTTAAGGCATTCAAATGTCTTTCAAACGCCTTCTAATAAGGGAAGCTCTCCGGACCGTTCGATCAAAATGATTCATATTCTTGCATTAATTACACCCAGAACACTATAAATAGAGCCTCACCCCTCACATGAAAGAGGAGGTTGGAGAGAGAACTTGAGGCTTTGAGAAGAAGCTCAAGTCCAACATCATCCCTGCCATCGTTTCACCGACCGTCGACGACTACCACCGACCTCCGCCGACCAACATCGACTGTCATCGACCACCACTGATCACCGTCGATTACTGTCGACCGCCGCCGACCACCGTCTGTGGGACAAGAGATTTTTTTAATCATCAATCAATAATGGATTTTTGCAACTGGGCCAGTCCCCGTGGTTTTTCCCTTCCCGGGTTTTTCACAAAAAAATTTCTAAAGTCGTCTTTGTTTGTTTCTCTTTCATTTGTGATGTGTTGAATTCTCGTACAACGCTAAGACGATAATCTGTTACTTTACCACCATGAATTTCTAGCACACATCAGTTTGGAGTCGTCTGTGGGAAGTTATCAATCCCACCTCTAAAGTACTTGCTCGGTTTACTACATGACCACCAGGCATAATATTAAAGAAACGGAGCCCCTCACTCCAACACCCATCGATCCAAAGAACATTCATGAAGTCAAGGGCACATGTTTCTTCATGTTCCCGCCCTGGAGGACGTCATCCTGCCAATAGAGGGATTCAGGTCCTTTTATAGAAGAACAAATATGTAGAATGGAGGAGTCCCAACTAAAGATACTACAACTCCTACGTGGGAACCAACATCCGTTATCCACACCAATGAAAAGAATTCATTTACCATTAAATCTGCGACCTACGACAAACATATTGCTTGGAAGAACTCGTACGGGCTTGCCTCCCCAAGAGGGAACACTTCCCCTGCTAGGTCGTGATGCTGAACTCCTGGACACTGCAAGTTCCATTCATCCATCTCACCTAACGCCGCCACGTCTTGTCGCCATTCCAAATGATGTCATTAGCAATGAACTACGACACCCTGTTCACGAAGAGTTCCCTTTAGAGAAAAAGGATCGCTTCCACACTCACTGTAACATCCATGAATCTTCTCCCTTAGCATATGCAGTCCTCCAACACCCCATCCTATTAGGCTTCAAGCTTCCGAACATCAACACGTATGAAGGGATAACTAACCCCTATGAACATATTGATCATTATCAAACTATCATGCACATTTAACGTGCCTTTGATGCACATATGTGTCAGGTTTTCTTGATTTCTCTTAAATGACAAGCTCGAACCTTGTTCTACTCTCTATCAGGGGGCACTGTAATCACCTTTAACGAGCTTGTCAGACTGTTTGTAGCAAACTAACAGATTGTTAAGGATTCATCTCATCTCTCAGAAATTTGTCAGAGCAAAGGAGAATCAATGAAGGACTACTTCCGTAGGTTTTCTACTGAAGCCCGACAGATTCTGGGAGTAGATCCGGAGTTACTAAGAGAGTCTTCCTTGAGGGGCTATGCCCATGACCCTTCTACTCATCATTGATGCAGGAGACAGTTCATTCTTATGCTGACATTGTCACCATGTTGAGACACAAGTCTCTGCAGATGAGACCATCATTGCTCACAAGGAACAATTTTAGTGATTGGGGGGCAAGCACAAGAATAACGTTGGGGATACCAATCAAATCTCATAGCAAAAAAGATTAGACCACAAGGGAATCATGAGCAACAATCAGAAAAAGAATACACACCACTCAACATGTCACGTGTTAAAATCTTAATAGTCATAAATATGAAGAGACTGTCAAGTGGAAAAAACCGTTAAGAAATCCAGATGGTGGAGACCAATATGAATATTGTCATTTTCACCATGCAAAAGAACATTCAAGACATTCAATAGAAAGATGTTTTTAATTAAATGAAAAAATTGAACATTGGATACGCTAAGGTCACCTGGGTCGCTACTTACAAGAACAATGTGAGGGGTACCAGAAGAGAATTATTGGAGTTATCGAATAATAAATATAACTCCAAATCATCTTATCTGAGTAAAAGACTGGCTTATAAACTCTGAATTTTATTTTAACAAAATTTTCATGTTGTTTTAAAATGTTGTTTCATTGAAATTTTTTTTTTCTCATGAAAGATTTTTATGTAGAAATTTCTCTTGAGGAAAAGAGGTACCATGCCCCTGGAAGTCGAGCCCAAGAGGTAAGAATTGACGGAAAGATACGGTACTTCAGAATGTCAAGCCCAAGAGACAAAACTCGATGGGAAGCTATCATGCCCCTGGAAGTTGAGCCCAAGAGGCATGATTTGATGGGAAGATATGGTACTTCTGAAAGTCAATCTTGAGAGGCAAGATTTGATGAGAAGCTACCATACCCCTAGAAGTTGAGCCCAAGAGGCAAGGCTTGACGGGAACATACGGTACTCCTAAAAGTCTAGCCCAAGAGGCAAGACTCAATGAGAAGCTACCATGCCCCTGGAAGACAAGCCCAAGAGGCAAGTCTCGATGAGAAGCTATTAATGAACATGGTCCTCACTAGAAAGACTCCATGAGAGCAAGTGGTTGACAGGGTCTCCACTTAAAGACCTCAGAAAGCTACAAGCATCAAAAGACACATGCACACTTCTCGGCTTTTTTTTTTTTGAAAATAAGATTTTTATAATTTATATTTTAATATAATATATATTGTAATTTTAATTTTGTGAAAATGGTATTTTTATTATTTTTGGAAAATGATGTGACGAAATAGACCTCATATATTTATTAATTTAAATAACTGAGCACAATACCATAAATGATATATCATCTCGAAAGATGAATGTATCACTTATTGGTAGGCTTAACTATCTAAATTTAAAAATTTATGACTCTATTTTTGTCTGCAAAATTTATGCGAATTTATAGCCGACAAGTTCCCCTACCTAATACAAAGATTTGAGAGGGTTTAGATTAATCTGGGTTCTTAATTCTCTATAGAGGCAAGCCTCTATAGTTAATTACATCTTAATTATAACTTAGGCAACTGAAGTCACTTGAGGAAACTCTCGATTAAAATAAGGGTGTTTGTCTTTAAGAATTCAACGTTTATGTTTTCACGATTGCTTATAGGAAAAGTCAAGTGGGATAGGTTCAAGTAGGAGCAGTTATTTTTAGAATCCAAATGAGTGAAAAAGTATGAGATATCGAAGATACTGAAGAAACTTCAGTGGCACCTCAAACTAATATCTTAAACTAACCTATGATTTGGTTTTACATCTTTGAAAGGGAAATTATGTGATATTTTAGTCCTATAAATTATTTAGATATTCGGGATTTGTATCTACATTCCATATGTAAATGGCCTGAGGAAATGTGAGGATTTATGTCGTACCAAACGACGATCTCAGAATCCTAAAAAGTTTAGGACTTATATCGTACGATGTAAAAATTGTAGAAAGTTCTAAAAGATAATGTGAGGATTTACGTCGTGCCAGACGAAAGACCTCAGCGTCCTGTAGGTATGTTATTTAAATCTATCAAAATTCTGTTGAAGCTCATCTTTCCACTATCTGTTGAAGTCTCGACCGTTGTCCGGAGATGAATCGTCAACCGACCACGTCGTCATCTTGTTCTGAGAAGAGAAGAAAGAGAAGAGAGAAAGCTACACCTCAAAAGGCCTATCCTAGGGGATTGTATAAACATACTAGGAGAACTTATATTTAAAAGTTTGAATGTAGGTGAATGTCTATAGTATAATATAGTACAAGAAAGAAACAAATGTGTAGTGACGTACTGTAACAGGAAAAGACTGAAGGAAAATTGTGGAAATGAGGCAAACATAAGAAGAAGGAAAGACTATACAATAAAAAAAAGTGTGCAGTAAAGGAACAAAACTGAAACAACTAAGTGTATCTGATTAAGTCTGGCGATGCTACAAAACATATTACAATTGCATAATATAAAGGGGTTAGACAAATATCTGCAAATGATAAAAGAAAGGTTAAGTGATAAGCATATGAAAATTTAAAGTGGAATATTAGCTTTCAATTTGGGTTTAGGCTCAGACTAGACCTCTTTTTCTCTTTTATCTCGATCCCACTGGCAACTGATATATCGAAGTCAACCTACCAATATCAACTAGAGGCCACCAACGAATCACCCCTATGATCAAGCAGCCTTAGACCCTATCGTTTAAAGGATGTGTGAACGAAGTAGTATCTGAACTCCTCAATGTGTGGTGCACCAAATGTAGTATCTGAAATCATCAAAGTGTAGTGCACCTGTATATGAAATGTAGTATCTGTTGTGCAGGGCGTAGTGTGTGGTGTATAATGTGTTATAAATGTAGTATATGTCGTGTAGAGTGTTATGTGTAGTGTATGAAATATGTTGTATGGTATATAGAGTGTATATGTGAGTGTTATTAAGTGCACACATATTGATCCAGTGAAAAATGTCTGTGGTGTGTTATTTATCATTTTGTGGATGTAGTATCTATTCCTTTTGCAAGTATAATATTTGTGTAAAACTTGTAGTATCTATTCTTTTCTAAGTGTAGTATCCGTGCAAAAACTTGTGGTATCTATTCTTTTCTAATACCGATTCTCAAGCCTTTTGAAAGGGGTTAGAGCTGTCGATGATTTATGGTTGAAAGGGCATCACACTAATTGAATATTGATTTTTTTTATTTTCAGCTATAAGAAAAGCTGATCAATGGTTCTTTGCATCATTGCCTATTGCCCCGCACCTCGAACTAATAAGCCACCTTGATATTTCATATGCTTATCCAACAAACACTTTGTATATCTCATATTAAGAGACGGGAAGAAATAAACATCTAAACATTGCTATAACATCCACAAATATATACTCCAAAGCTAAAAAAAATGATTTCCAATAGGTATTTGAATGATGGGGCAGCAAAAAGCATAAAAAAACAAGCTCCATATATATTTCTTGCCAATGAAAATGAATCTTAGCAGGTATTTGTATAAAGGTCAGCAAGAAGCATAAAAAAACGAGCTCCACATATTTTTTTTAGCCAATGAAAATGAATTCTAGCAGGTATTTGTATAAGAGTCAACAATAAGCATAAAAATGAGCTCCACATATATTTTGAACCCAAAAAATAAATTCCAGCAGATATTTGCATAAGGGTCAACAATAAGTATAAAAACGTGGGCCCTAACAGAGAGAACAAACTAGAACCAACTCTAGCGAAGAGGAGGAACCAGAAACCCAACCCCAGCAGAGAACAGAGACCAGAATCAATTCTAGCAAAGAGCAGAGATCAAAACTGAACCCAACAAAGAGTAGTAACCAGAACCAAATTTCAGCAAGGAGCAGGAATCGAAACCGAACCCAGTACAAAGTCCAGGAACCAAAATTGAACCTCAACAGAGAGCAGGAACTGAAACCCAACTCCAACAAAGAACAAAAACTAGAATTAATTCTAGCAAAGAGCAGGGATTGAAACCGAACCCAATACAGAGTCCATATTAAACCACTAAAGGTCAAAACGAATCTCAATCACCAGGCAAGACTACAACCTCAAATCTGATAAAAAAAGGGATCTCAACATATATATTCAAAATAGGAGAAACAAGAAAAACGGAACTACAATCCCAAATCCGGTATTAAAACCAAAAGAAATAGCTTCTAATATGTATATAGTCGAATAAGAGTAGCAAAGAAAATAAGAAATTAGCCTCCGCAACATAAACCAAACCGAGCTATTACAAAACTTAGAACTGAACTGAACCCTCACCAAAGGCTCAAAACCGAAATACCATGAAGCTTACAACTGAACCAACAGGAAACAAAGATGATCTCGGCAAGGGACAAAACTTTGATTTCCAAACAATCATTCATTCAAAACCAATATATGAATCCTCAAGGTATACTTTCAAATAGAGATAGTTAGGGACATAAAACCAACCCTAAACAATTGTTCAAAGCCTGTATATAGATCTCAAAGAAAAATGTTTCAAATGGAGTAGCGAGAGGCACAAAACCATGGCTCTTAAATCAAATTCAAAGCCAAAATATCATTTCCCAACTAATTTAAAAAAAGGGCAGCAAGGGAAACTAAGAACTGAATCCCAAATATATTTCCTAAGCCATAAAAAATGATTTCCAATATTTATTTGAACAAGGGACAACAATAAGCCAAAACTGAGCACCTAATAGGTAAAAAAAATGATCTCCAACATATATTCGAACAGGGGCAACAAGAAGAGCCAAAACCGAGCCCCCAACAATTAGCAAGAATCAAAATCTGACCATTAAGATCAAATTCCTAAGAGCCCCAAAATCAAATAGAAGCCATTTGAATATATCTCGAATATAAGAACAACCGAAAAGCATAAAGTAAAGCCCCCAGCCATCTTATTTTAAAGCTTCAACATTAAATCAATTCAGCAAAGAAACCGCAGCCCGTGAGGCTCAACAACTAAAAAAAAATTCTTCGTATAAAGCTTATGCGATAAGGAAAACCACCAACCAACGAATCCAGAAAATGACAAAAGATCAATCCACAACCGAACCGAAACAGAGCCCAGCAAATGGCTAAGAGTATGATATAATTTCCTCGAAACTGGCTTAGTTTTAAGCCAAAATGAATCCATCACAAACCTAAATTGAGCCTAGCAAATGACCAAAAGAATAAACCACCAACAAGCCAAAATCGAGCCTAATACAAAGGCAATACTCAATTACTAAAATATTTTCAATATTGAAGTTCAAATAAAGAGAACCGCAGGAAACATAAATCGAGCCCCCAAGACTAAGAAAATTCATAAACCTTCATTTCAAAGCAGAGAAAAGTTAAGAGGCCCAAAACAAAACCTCCAAGATCAAACAAAACTGAATGCCCAATCAATGAACCCAAAAAAAAAAAAACAAAATCTCTCATAAATCAAGTAAATCCAAGAGTCTCCATGTTAAAGCAATGCATGCGAGAAAACAGTAATCAAAAGAACTTGAACATTTTCTAAAAGTTTGAATGTATCTTCCAACAAACTTCTAAAATCTATAACATTATCTCCAACATGAATAAGTAAAGGCAGCCCTAAGATAGATTTTCATGAGAGAACTTTATTTCCTCATCAAAGATACGATCAAACTAAAATATCATTTCCATTTGATCTATCAATCTCATAATCCAAAAAAAGGTATCGCATGAACGACTAATCAAGAAACTAACTGCATTCTAGAAGTAAATGAAACGTGACCTTAACTCCTTGCTAACGCAAGAACGAGAAGAGAAAGAAAACCTGAAACAGAAACTCCCAACAAAGAATGAGCTCTCAAACTATGTTTCCCTAAAATCTACAG
Organism: Phalaenopsis equestris; assembly: GCF_001263595.1. NCBI lineage: Eukaryota > Viridiplantae > Streptophyta > Magnoliopsida > Asparagales > Orchidaceae > Phalaenopsis > Phalaenopsis equestris. The sequence continues at coordinate 12,349 of NW_018221461.1, forward strand.
AAAAAAAATCCAGCCCTTCAATGCTTCCCTCAAAGGGGTATTTATAGCCAGCGAGAGCAAAGGGGTTCACCGATAGTGAGAAAAAGGGAGGTAGCGAGAAACACCACCAAGAGCAAAGAAATTCATCAAGATTCAAAATAAGGGTTACCAGATCCATTCGAGCCGGAAAAACCGTTATAAACGGGCTACCGGAGAGGCTATCAGCGACGAGAGCTCAGAAAGGAGGAGGGGACCGGAAGACCGGAAGACCGGGAAGGGATCTCCAAGATTCAGTCAAGAGAGGAGGGAAAGGGGCTTCGGCTAGGGCAAAGGAAAATAGAGGCGCGAGCAGGGAAGGGGAATAGTGCCCGAGGGTTTAGAGAAAAGAAAAAAAAAATTTTTAAATAATAATAATAGTATTATTATTTTATTTTTTTTGAAAATTTCAAATTTTGTGCGAGCGCGGGACCCCAATAAAATAGATGTCTTTTCTAGCTAAAATCAATGTTCTGGACGCGACGACGCGATCTGTTTCGTCATTCGGAATCATTCGGATAAAATCGTCAACGATCGCGTCAAATTAACTTTAATTCACGTGCGACGCGTTAAATAAAATTATTTTGACACGATCTGAGCTGTCTAACGAATTTAGCATTGATCGGTCCTCACCTAAGTGACAACCAAAGTCAAATAAGCTGCTCACAACAGAAAGTCGAACGTCGCACCCGTCGTAGAGTCCACCTACGTCCCTCAAATATATATAGGAACTCAACAAGAGTTTCAATATGTCAGCTTTCATCGACTCAACCAGACATCAAGGATCATAAACCGTTCACATGAAACTTCAAGGAGCAACGAAATGGCTTGAATTTCTAAATGTCATGGGTCCCAGTCTAGTCCTCTAAGAGAGTCAAAATAAAGAAATCCTAGGGCTAGATCCTAGATTATCTAGGAAAAGGAAAAGAAGACCTCAAAATTGAGGTCAAC
>NW_018221461.1:15851-18269 GCF_001263595.1 Phalaenopsis equestris
TAAAAGCGGGCTACCGGAGAGGCTATCAGCGACGAGAGCTCAGAAAGGAGGAGGGGACCGGAAGACCGGAAGACCGGGAAGGGATCTCCAAGATTCAGTCAAGAGAGGAGGGAAAGGGGCTTCGGCTAGGGCAAAGGAAAATAGAGGCGCGAGCAGGGAAGGGGAATAGTGCCCGAGGGTTTAGAGAAAAGAAAAAAAAAATTTTTAAATAATAATAATAGTATTATTATTTTATTTTTTTTGAAAATTTCAAATTTTGTGCGAGCGCGGGACCCCAATAAAATAGATGTCTTTTCTAGCTAAAATCAATGTTCTGGACGCGACGACGCGATCTGTTTCGTCATTCGGAATCATTCGGATAAAATCGTCAACGATCGCGTCAAATTAACTTTAATTCACGTGCGACGCGTTAAATAAAATTATTTTGACACGATCTGAGCTGTCTAACGAATTTAGCATTGATCGGTCCTCACCTAAGTGACAACCAAAGTCAAATAAGCTGCTCACAACAGAAAGTCGAACGTCGCACCCGTCGTAGAGTCCACCTACGTCCCTCAAATATATATAGGAACTCAACAAGAGTTTCAATATGTCAGCTTTCATCGACTCAACCAGACATCAAGGATCATAAACCGTTCACATGAAACTTCAAGGAGCAACGAAATGGCTTGAATTTCTAAATGTCATGGGTCCCAGTCTAGTCCTCTAAGAGAGTCAAAATAAAGAAATCCTAGGGCTAGATCCTAGATTATCTAGGAAAAGGAAAAGAAGACCTCAAAATTGAGGTCAACAAATGGACCCCCAATAGGTGTGGTGTGCTGCACTAGCACGACGCGCTTATTGGCGTTGACCGAAATGATCAACCAAATCCCTCAAGAATGTCCAAGTAACCATACTTGGGACAAATCGAAAGTCGAATTTGAATTGAGGTGAAGTAGGATTTCTGCTGGGGATTGGCGAGCATGTATTGAAATCGCAGTCGGGTTTGAATTTTCAAATGATTTTTGAAATACGTGCAAAGGAAGTATTTAAAATTTTGGAATGATATCAAAGAATCTATGGGGAAGAATCAATATCAAACCTTATTTCAAAGGATGTAGAGGGATAAATGAGGCAGAAAGGCTATATCAACTCGTAATATTGCCGGGGGAAGTAACATCCGAGCTGAAACCAGTCGAGCAAATGTCGTCTATTGTCTTAGAATTTATGTCAGCTTTCATCGACTCAATCGAACATCAAGGTTCATAAACCGTCCACATGAAACTTCAAGGAGCAATGAAATGGCTTGAATTTCTAAATGTCATGGGTCTCAGTCTAGTCCTCTAAGAGAGTCAAAATAAAGAAATCCTAGGGCTAGATCTTAGGGTATCTAGAGAAGGGGAAAAGAATACCTTAAAATTGAGGTCAACAACACTCAAAGACCTCAAGAGGCTACAAGTCTCAGAAGGCACAGGTACACTCAAAGACCTTAGAGGCTACAAGCCTCAGAAAGCACAAGTACATCAAAGACCTCAAAAGGCTAAATGCCTCAGAAAGTACAAGTGCATAAAATTCCTCGGAAGTCTACTAGCCTTGGAAGGTATTGGAAGGTACCAATTCATTTCAAGCTCCTATAAGACATAAGTTTGAAAGGGAAAAATCTCGGAAGACAAGGGCTTCAGAAGGTACACGATTCATGAATTTAGAAAGTGTATGCTAACTTTAATTGGAGAATTTTGCACAATTTAAAAATGCTACAAATACTAACATATACATGTACAAGAGCTATAATAAATTGGTTCATCTTCAATTAGAGTTGACATTGTGTTTCAAAATTCCAGTACTTCTGATGATCGTTAAGGGGTCTTCAAATATCGCCACCACATAAGCATGAAATTCCCCCCTCACGGCGCAACGTGAAAAGTACAACTTTTCTTCATCACCTTCAGAATGTGCAAGAGCGGCACGAGATCTCCTCCGGAATACATGTCATCAAGAAAGAAGATCTCATTGCTCGTTTGCTACGTAGGATAGGGACGACTTAACGCTTCACCGCAATACTTCACCGCAAAGTTTCTCCCGAACTTTTTGTCACAACTAAGCCGCAACTCTTCTCCGCAACTCTACGCCGCAACTCTCTGCGACAACACTCCTGCGACAACACTTCGCCGCAACTCTTCGCCCCGCCGTAACTCTTCTCCGCAACACATGATGACTTTCTCCTTCGCCTCACTTGCGATTCTTCCTCTCATCCAGGACCTCTTTTTATTGGCTTGAGATGAGAGAGAACAATAAAAGTAATTAAATAAAAAAAACCATAGCTCATTAAAAAAAACATAAATTTTTGTTCATTTAAAAAAAACAGCACTTCATTAAAAAAATCAAACTGCTGTTCATTAAAAAAAAATAATAGTTTCTACCATAAATATATATATATAT
>NW_018221461.1:18353-25293 GCF_001263595.1 Phalaenopsis equestris
ATATATATATATATCTATATATATATAAACTGCTACATCTATTAAATTTTTAATTTTTCCTTTCATTTTCGATTTCTGGCCGGCTAGGCCGTAAATTCAGCCCACTAAAACATTCTAAATTTTTACCTACGCAGGGTTCGAACCCTTGTCTTCCGTGCAGAGCAAAAAGTCCAAGCAAAGAATGCCAGCCAACACAGCAAAGCACAGCTTAATTTGTATGGGGTTTTATACTATTCTTATACTAATACAATATAGCATATATATATTTGTATAGCACGGAATGCATATTCCGTTCATTTGTTATCCCCATACATGGTCTCGAATGCTATATTATGAATAATATTCTAAAAAATATTAATATTTAAAGTAGGATGTTATACAAATATATGCATAGATTGATACATATGTGTGTAAAAAATAAAAAAGCTCTAAATTTGAATATTTTCAGACGATGAAATTGGACTCGCCCGAAAATAGGGGTAACTTATACGTCACAAATAATTTTTTATCATCCATCACGAATCTCGAGGCATGACACAAATCTCAAAGTAATATTTTGAGCAAGATGAAACATTCAAACTTCAATTAAGAGTCAAGCAGAGCTACGATTTCAGTAAAATTATAGTCAAACTAACCGGCTCGATAAGACGAACCCAATGATATAAATACTAGTTCAATCCGAGTCATATCAAACCCAGATCAAATCATTGAACCACTATTATAGGATTTTCGAACAAATTGGGAAGGTCAAACAGATGTCGAATCTAGCAAGTTTGTAGTTGAATCGAGCATCTCGATAAGAAGAATCTAACGAGACCAAAATTGTTCTAGTCCGACATCGTTAAGGCACTCAAATGTCCATCAAATGTCATTAGATAGAGGGAAGCTCTCCGGAATCATCCGATCAAAATGGTTCATATTCCTGCATTAATTGCACTCATAACACTATAAATAGAGTCTCACCCCTCACATGAAAGCGGAGGCTGGAGAGAGAACTTGAGGCTTTGAGAAGGAGCTCAAGTCCAAAATCATCCCTGTCATCGTCGATCGCCGTCAGCCACCGTCGATCCCCACAGCCTGGCCGCACCTTTCCGTCAACGGAGAACCTCCGCCGATAATTGCTGACCTCCGTTGATCACCGTCGACCGTCATCAACTGCCGTCGACCACCGCTGATCATCGCCGACTACCTTCGACCACTGCCAACCGTTATCAATTACCACCAACCAGACGTCGATAGTTGACATTATAATTTGAAAAAATATAGTTACCTCTTCTTCTCATGAACAAGCGATTTCTGTAATTATCAATAAATAGTGGATTTTTGCAACTGAGCCAATCCCCATGGTATTTCCCTTTTCGAATTTTCCAGGTAAAAATTTCTGAAGTCATCTCAGTTTGTTTCTTTTTCATCTGTGTGTGTGTTAAATTTTGTACGACGCTAAGAGGATAATCTCTTACTCTACCGCCGCATGTTTTCTAGCACATATCAATTTTCTCATAGTTTCATTTTGCTTATCTGATGTTCTTTTATGATAATACAAACTCATTCACGATTTTTGCGATGTTCATTACATTTTAATATTGTGTTTGTCTTCGGATAATTGCTTGGGCAATAGCTTTCTCAGCCTCCTTTCCTCCAACTACTTGTGCGGATGTATATCATACCCCAAAAGTAGTGGGGTGAATTGGGTTTTTTAAATGCTTTGATTACTTTGAAATTTCAGATTTCCTCTAAGGCAAAACAGTCAAAATATTCATTCTATGTCATTTCACAAAACTACAGTAATTTAGTTGTAATAATTAACTATGAAAAAACATGCTTATTGAAGGTGAACCCTGTTAGAAAATAAATGAAGTGAGGTCATTACATACATAATTATTTACAATTCAACGGCCAAATCTCTTTTTTTAAACAGCATATTCATTTACAATATTGCCAATTTCACCCATTCCAGTTAAAGCGGACCTCTTGATTATCTAACCAATGATGTCATAGAAAATCAATTACCCCACATAGCTTGTCCTGTTGACGAAACAAGTCTTCTGCCATCACTCCATAATAGCTTCGTTTGAAAGTTTCAAAAGTTCCTCCTAAAGTCTAGCACTGGAAACCTTGCAGTCCAAGAAAACAAGCTATAAATAAGAACTCACCAGTACCGCTCTCTTGTAAACAACATTCTCTTCACCTCCTACATAAACCTGAGGGCAAGAATTTTAGTTCTGTTGGCTTCAAGGAATGGAGCACCAAAAGCAGCAATTTGAGAAGAAAGGGAAATCTCTACCAAGGAGGGGCCAAGTGAAGGCCAGGATCTTTGGAAGCTTAGTTCGTTCAATCATTCCCACCTCTTCACGCAACGAAAGAAGGCGGCTACAAAGATCAGAAGCCAGCTCGGCGATGATAACTCCGGAGACCAGTGGTTACGCCTCCGACGAGAGCTCCGAAGCTTAATCAGTCTCCCTCCACGGCTGCCTTGCTTTTTTTTTTTTTAATTCTTCTTTTTTCCCTTTGGTTTTGTTAAGCAAAAATTTTTGGAGTTCTTTGAACTCTCTTGCATATTTGTTGTAAAAAGAAATTAAGCGGCGCTATGACATTTTTTGGCATGGTGATTTTTTGTAGCATCTCTGAGTACTTCGTTAGGTGTGCGCGTATTCCTTCCAGAAAATGTGCATTTAAAATATGTTTATAATTAAATTGATAATTTTTTTATTTTTTAAGGAAACAGAGAACTTCGATTAATCTTGCCGTAAGTCGAGCCATATCCATACTGTGTCCTTAATGGCCTAATCATTAGGGAATGGAAGTTAATATCTTTTAGCTTTCTTTTATTTCTTATTAATTTCATTTTGCATATATATAAGATTTTCTTTAAATTATATACATTCAGTCACGTTTTTTGCAATGCAAATAAAATATTTATGCTTTGTTAACCTTTTAGCTACTTGCTTAGGCAAGTTGGTTTGCTCAACCTCCTTTCCACCAACTACTCCATGAGAGATGTCTGTCTAATAATGGTATGAATTGGGGCTTTAAAGACTTCGACTATATTATGATAGCGTGCAAATATGAAATTGTAGGAACAATTTTAATGATGCGCATGAATGTAAATAATTGAATGAAATAAGTGCAGATTATTTAAAATAAATGAGACAATAAATGAATAAATTAAATTTTACATTGTTCGTCACCCAACTTCATGTTTATTCATGTTATAATCCACAACAAAGCTAGGATTCCGCATATCCAAAGTTTGTGTCCCAAATCTCACTTCATCGACAATCGATAAAAACAATAAAATAGCTAAATGTAAAACTTTCTTGTGTGGAAGAGGTTGGTGAATCGTTTGACTCAACACCACTTGGAAGGGAGGAAAGGTATTAGTCCTTATGCCACTTCATCAACATCTGATTTTGCTCTCATCCCAAGAGGGAGAACCGTCGGGGAAAGTTATGCAAGTTTCCCCACCATACTTTTCTCTACTTCACCCTCAGTTCTGAAGACCATTCAAGGCGACGCTCCTTTCATGGCAGATGATCCACTTCTTCTTTTGGCTGACGAAGCTATGAGAATTATGAGAACCCAGGCTCTGCCGACAGAGGATGTTCCACCTCTACCTCTGACCAAGAAGGATCTTCACGGTGACTCACCTTCTCTCTTTCCAAAGAGCCTCTGTACATCGAAAATTGACCAATTTATTGGTAACTTTGTGGTTGTTTTTCATTCGACCTTCTCATTTACTTTTGTAACAATAGCTCAATTATTATAGAGGAAACTAAAGGCATTATTGGCATCAATTTTTAATGGCTCGAGATGATCTACAATGCATTCTTGCAGTTCAAGACTCCCATTTGAGACTTCTTGGTACGTGCACTGAGCACAGAATAAGGATCGATACTGATTCTGACCTACACATGAAAATTCATTGTGGGGCAATGATATATATAACTCAGAGCGTGTATAATATCCATTTTGATATTTAGAGAGCTTACTTCATCATCCATCAATCTAGGGTCTTTCGTGGCCAAGGCTAGTCGCCAACATCTCCCATATTCATTTTGGAAAATTTTGGGTTCATACTGATTTTTCTCCCACGGGGGTTCAGGATGCTCGTTGACACCAAAATCCCCAATTTAAAACACTAAAAATTCTCATTTTTAAGTCATCAGGTTGTATTTTAGTGATACACAACTCTCTCCAGCTTTTAGATTGATGAAAACATCTCTATGGACATCCGAGTGAAAATTAGGGTTTTTGACAGTCGGGGTCGTACTTGACCTTCAGATGACATTATTGCCTGATTCGGTACAACTCTGAGGTTTGATGTAGAGAGGACAAAATTTTATTCCTTGATGTTTTCCACTGGTATAGAGGTCCACAGGAGCAGTCTACGCAAAGTCCCAACAAATAAATGAAGTTGGACCGCAAAACACAAAAATAGAATTTTCTCTTATATAGGTTGGCGCATATGCGCCAACCATGGCGCTTAAACACCAAAAACAATGCCACAACACTAGAGGGCGATACACACCCCTAATTGGTGCACATGTGCCAACAACTGAAGAAGCTGCTTCTCTCTTGCACCGAACAGAGAAGGTGACGCTTATGCACCACCTACCTGACACCTAGGAGCTAGACCTTCACAGCCACTCCCCGAGATGTTTGAGGGCTCATATACGTCCAACCTTTGGTGCATGTGCTCCCAGGAAGTTAAATAGCATGTCATTTCACGTTTAAGCTTATGAGGCCACCATTTTATGCAGAATTTTCTTGAGGTAAGCCAAGATTTGCATCTGTGACGTGCAAAAAAAAATCATCATGATGTTTTCTAATCCTTGGGAAGAGGGATTAAAGGAGAAAATAACTAGGGGATTGCCCTTTCGAAATCCATCTTGCAAGCCTTTTGGAGGGGAACCAGGTGAGAGCAAGGTAGAAAGGCTTAAAGCTTTTATAGAGTTTTCTTCTTCCAAACCTTCCTCTTCTTCATTCTTTTTCCTAAACTTCTTCTTCCTCAAGACTCTTAGAGAGCTTTCTCTTGAGGATCTTCACTCCAAAACCTCCTGAAAAGGAAAGTGAAGTGGACGTTGAGGAGGAAAAATTGGAGGCACAACTTTCTCTCTTTTTGGAAGGAGAGCTTCACCTAACTTGGGGAAAGGAGGACTCCAGCAAGCTCATGGTTCTTTGGCAAGGAGAGTGTAAACCTATGTTGGAAGAACTTTGGCGAACTTTTCGGGCAATCTCTTCGGTGAGGACAACTTCCACATAACTGGCGAAGGACTTGGGTGAGCTTCTCTCCTGCTCTTAGAAGAGCTTCATCCGGAACACAAGTTTGGGACGTCGATCAACCACCGCAGCGGTGACATTTCTTAATGCCTTTTGTGTTTTCCTTCTTAGCCTACCCTAGGTTATTTGTAGAGAATGCTAGGTTTTTTGTGTTGATTTTCTAGATGAAGCCCTAGGTTATGAAGCAGATTGTGGACAAATCTTTTGCAAATCAGAGTGACTTTCCATTATAAACCCTAAATTTAAATCCTAGTGATTCAAAATCTCAATTTCCCACTGCTTTACCGCTTCCAACCTTCCTTGGAGGGTTGGAATGGTTAGATCCTGATGAATGAGAAAATCTTTGTAGCTAGCCCATTCTATAAGATCGTGGAGAGGTTGTAGGATGGAAAAAGCTTTGTAGCTAGTCCATCCTACAAACAGTGTAAAACTTCTCCTCCGAGAAATTAAATGATGAAGTTCTCCACCTTCCTCGCCAATGTCGGAGGCAGCTATGTCACATATCCAAAACTTAAAACATTAGCCACCTATGTGAGAGCATTAGTTGAGTTTAGCTCGGTATTGATTATGATCAATTGCATCATATCATGACTTATGTCATGATGGGTATGTATTGTATCTTGCACATTGCATTGTATGTTTGTATGCTCGTGGGTTTGGTCGCCCACAAGAGGCAGGTATGACAGGCCACACAACATCAGCCAGCTCAATTGATCGTCCACACCCGATGATTCAATTGGTCGAACGATACCAGTCAGCCTGGCCATATGCCTCTTGATTGAATAGCTATGTGTATGCTCTGTATGTGGCATCGCAGTTGGTTTGGTCATCCATGTTAGGCAAACAGGTTGGTCGATACTAGTTGACCCGACCATATGCCTATGATTAGCCAATTATGTGTGATTTACATGTTGCATTTCACATACTACACTTTGCCTCGACTGGTCACCCCAACCCAGTCCATATGGATTGACCACTTTGGTCAGCCAATCACTTTGGTCTAGTCAACCACCTTAGCTCGACTGAGTCTGTTGGCTGCGCCACCTTGGGTTAACCACCCATATCGATCCAGCTGGTTGAACATCTAACTTCACTTGCATGACATTTATTTTGCATGCATTAGTGTTTCTTGTATGCTTTTTTGTATAATCATTATCACATGCTTGAGTTGCATTTTGAGTGTTCATTCATCACTCAACCTACTTGTATGATTCTCCAGTGAGAATTATCATTCTTCCAAGTCTAGTGACTCATGCGGTACACTAGCTCACTTGGTTCACTACCTATACAACACACCCATTCTTTGGGTCGCTGCCTCCATGGCACGCCCATCCATTTGGGTCACTGCCTCCACAACACACCCATTCTTCGGGCTACTGCTTCCACGACACGCCCACTCTTTCAGGTCACTGCCTCCATAACACACCCATCCTTTGGGTTGCTACATTCACAGCACGCACACACTTTTGGGTCACTGCCTCTATGACACCCCCATTCTTCAGACCACTACCTCCACGACATGCCCATCCTTCGGGCAGCTGCCTTCATGGCACACCCACCCTTTTGGGCTACTGTCTACATGACACACCCATCCTTTAGGTCACTTCTCCACATCACACCCATACATGCCCACCCTTTCTAGATCACTATCCCTATGACA